>NW_026941467.1:100000-134667 GCF_032062105.1 Saccostrea cuccullata
TTATTAAAATATCTACCCTCTCTCTATATATATATAAATTAACATATTAACCATCTGCCTTCCTTCACTAAAACGATCTATCCAATCATTGATTGAATTTTTAGGAAGTCATTTGTCTTAATATATTGTGAACAAATTCTCATACGCTACTTCAAAGGCATTTTTAAGATATACCATAAATATTTTAGTCGTTTGTTCCACTCTGTTCCGAGTTCCACTGAGACAACCATTTTTCGTCACAAGTAGTTGCATAATGACGTCATATTCACATTGTGAGCAAAACTTTATTCAGCATATGCTATTTACAGAACTTGTGTTTGGCTATGTGTGCACCAAATTTGTTTCTAATCTGATTTTTTTTATAGATACACATGTATCGAGATAGTTCGCGAACTTTTTGATCACCCCTCGTACTAGTAGATACTAAAACAAGGTCATTCATATCGATTTTATGTGTTTAATTTCTTTGTGTTTCAATGGTGATAATAAAACTTTTGATAGATATTATAAGTTATCTGTGACAAACTTACAAACTCTTAATTTTTAACTTTGATGGTGCTCATTTTTCCTCACCTGGAATCAAAGAGTTTAAGATTTTTTTTTATATCAATACGTACACTATTTAACAACTGTACAATAATAATACTAAATAATAAATAACTTCAAGAAACACTATAACACATTTCCTCTTTTAAAAGTGTTCATATTATTTGAAACTGTAATTCTCTTCTACATTTAAAGATTGTTATGTCCCTCCATATTAAGAAGAGGTCTGGAAAACAAAATTCTGTACTAAAAATAGACCACGTGCTGCTATCCATGAACTACTTTCATGGTTCTTTTCACTCTTTTTGAAAACAACGATACATTGTTTTGAACTTGAAATTATCATTTAAAAGTGCAAAATTTAGACATTTTCTCAACAAATGGTTGTAGAGAGAACATTAATGCACAGTTTGCGTATTTTTTTGGATTTTTTAAGGATTTGCTGAATTCTGTAGCTGCGCAGTTCTAAGGAGCATATCAAAAGCATTTTTCTGCAAAAGTATAGATTATATATGCACAACATGCATTCAGTTATGCATATTTATTGTATCTTTATCATAAAGACTTAAAATTGGATCAAAATATAATGTATTTTAGCCATTAGAAGAAATGTTTACATTTCGTTCTCACTGCACTAAAGGTGGCCGTACATCCCCCTTAAATTCCATGTGTATAGATCAACTCACACAAGTGTTTATCGTATGGAGTATACACATATAGTTTTGCATTATCACGGGTTTCATGAGCGCCGAATTCTTAGCTACGCAGACTTTAAATGGGCATAAGGAAAGGCGTATAACGTGGAGAAAAGAGAATCCTCTAATTATACATGAATGCGTTTTATCCCAATATCTTACCTTGCATGTCAGAAACTGCATGGACTACTAGTATTCTGTAATAAACACTCAAAAATAATAAAGACTGTTATCTTTTTGATAAGATTTTTATGTCAGGCTCTAAAAACTGAAAATTTACCGTATTTATATCAATTTTTTAACGTAAGTAAACTTTTGGGATTGCTAACTCCTAGAGACATTTTTTTTATCCCACTTAAAACGTATTCCAAACTGTCAAGTCGTGTTTATTCACGGTAGAATTGTCATAAATATTATATTATTCCCAAATGCGCAAAAAGTTTGTTCTAAAAAAATCTTTTTAGCAAAACACTTAAAAACCACGTGTTTTATTTATTCTCTCATGGGTTTGTCTAAATGCTGTTATCTGATTGGTCAGAAGGACCAGCGCCTTGTTTATTCTGTGTATTAATAGCAATTCACGGTTATCGTTCTTGACTTCCTTATTTAGAAATCGTCCAGACCTGTTTATAGGCCTCTTTAGCTCCTGGCCCATTTCTTGGCGAAATTTACATTCCGATAGAATGATAAAAAAAATCAACTAAACTAACTTTCAAAGAGTTTTTACAGGGATACTCAGTAGCAAAATAGAAATGGAAATATAATCTGTGAATAATCAAATATAATTCCTTGCATATTGATAATATTTTATTTAGCTATTTGAAATGTGTCTTTTTTCCCGATAGCAAAACTGAAAAAAAAGAAAATTAGAATTTATAATGCTGTGTATTGAAATCTTCGCATCAACACCCCCTAATTCTACAAATATTTTGCCCTAGGGTCCGCTTTTAACACCAAGCAAAAGTTTACTGCATGTGAAAGGGTCTAATTTCAGCAAAGATTACTCATTTATCAGTATGATTTAACGATTTTACACGACCATTCTATGTTTAGCGCGTATTAGTAACGTCATAGTTAAAAATTACGTCATTGTTGTGCTTGTAGAATATTTAGTGTGTATCTTCCTTACTTCAATGCATAACATCAAAAAACGAAACAAAGAGGATTAAAATGATATAATCATATCATTTGCGGCCAATTCCTGTTAATACCGTACTTTGTTCTTTCCACTAGAACCAATTATTTTAAACATTTCATTTTGATTAAATCATTACCTGTATTCTGTCACACTTTCCACTGAAACAAAATCTTCAAGTAGAAAAGACATCTTCCTCTGAAAAGAGATAAGATTGTTTTATTCACATTGACCTTTAATATATTTTTCCACTGAAGCAATGTAATTCTTGTTCTGCTTCCTTGTATAAAATTGAGAGACGTGTGTAGATCTAGATTATACGGAAGCGTATTGCTGCCAGTTGAAAAAAAAATATTTTAAGTCGTACGTACGACATAATAAGTCGAACGTACGACATAGTAAGTCGTACGTACGAGATACTAAGTCGTACGAACGAGATACTATGTCGTACGTACGACATAATAAGTCGTACGTACGACATAATAAGTCGTACCAACGACATAATAAGTCGTACCAACGACATAATATTAAGTCGTACGTACGACATAATAAGTCGTACGAACGAGATAATAAGTCGTACGTACGACATAATAAGTCGTACGAACGAGATAATAAGTCGTACGTACGACATAATAAGTCGTACGTACGAGATATTAAGTCGTACAAACGACATAATAAGTCGTACGTACGAGATACTAAGTCGTACGAACGAGATACTATGTCGTACGTACGAGATACTAAGTCATATGAACGAGATACTAAGTCGTACGTACGACATAATATGTCGTACGTACGACATAATTAGTCGTACGTACGACATAATAAGTCGTACGTACGAGATAATATGTCGTACGAACGACATAATAAGTCGTATGTACGAGATACTTAGTCGTACGAACGAGATAATATGTCGTACGTACGACATAATAAGTCGTACGTACGAGATACTAAGTCGTACGAACGAGATAACATTAACCCCTTGTAGTCATGTTTACAAGATAATATGTTACTTATACGATATAATATGTAGTTATTCGGATTTCTTGATAATATCATGAATAGACGGGCTTGCCAATAGTTGTGCTTTTGGTTGCTAAAACGGAAGAACCTAAATTTTATATACATATGTAACTTCAATCTATTTAACAGTTTTAAAAAAAGTCAATTTTACATGTTGACTTGTTGTTGTCCAATCCAAAGCAGCCCCCGTCCACCCCTCAAAGAATCTGATATTTTGATAGGTTTTTATCGAAGGAAGATTATAATAAAGCTTTTCAGTGGGTACCGATGTGGGTGAAATGTACAAAAATCCCGAAAATGAAAAATATTTCTTTAATTATATTGTTTATTTTATTATTTATGTTTAATGTCCATTTAATTGGAAAAGCTCGGATGTTTTGAGATTGGTATTCAACATTTTTACAGTGGCCTGGTTCGAATCACCTGGTGGCACACGTTTACTTCTATAAAAACAGGCTTATGTATTTCACTTCATTTTCCTCTATAAATGATTTCTTTTTCTTTGGAGATAAACGACATTTATGAGAATGTAGACGAGAAATATTATTCTCTAAAAATTATTCCACAGTGTAAGCATTCATTGTTTGAGGACAAGAATTATTCATTCTTCCTTATGATGAAGGAGTCACACACAAGCGCACCCCCCCCCCAAAAAAAAAAACCCACAAAACATGAATGACATGCGGTTGATCCTATAGTATACACCCCCCCCCCCCAAAAAAAAAAAATTAAAAAAAAAGATAAAATGCGTGAATAATCTAATACATTTAATCTCTGAAAAGTTTCCAAACGAATCAATTAAAATGAAATCGCAGAAGTAGTATCTTCTAGATTTGATTCTAAGAAGATTATTTATCTATTAAACAAAGATAACATTTTTCTAACAGGTTTTACGTATATGATCAGCTTGAAGACCTGGGGCCGTAACAGAAAGCATGCTATTTAGATTTTAAATGACTTAAAGCAACGTTGCCACCCTAAAATTAATATATATACATGAAATGTGTCTTTATCAAATAAATAAGACGTAAACTATAATTTGATAAGAAAAAATTGATTTATATCAGCTGTTAAATTTGATCATTTTCATATGGAGCTCTTCTTTTAAAGGAGAGCAATATTGTCTAAAATGGCCACGACACCCCCCCCCCCCCCCCCCACCCCCCCCCCCCCCCCCCCCCCGCCCTCTTAAGCAGGGTTGGCTAACAAAGTGTTAACCCAGAAAAATAAAGAAATTAAAATTTCTTGCTGTGACGTAGCATCGTTTTTGAAAGGGGAAAGGGGGCAGCTAGAGAAAAAATCTTACCTGAAAAAGTTGACAAGTTGACAATTGCCCTAACAAGAAAACATTATTTTGGGGAGGGGGGCTTTTTAAAGTTCCAACTTCTTTCAGTACAATTTCCCCCATATAATACTACATGTACATTCTCCTTATTTCACTATACTATATCACAAAGCGGGGGGGGGGGGGGACAACCGGCCTTTCAATGCAAATTTTAAACAATAATATTGCTACGTGCCTGTTTTAGTAATATGCATATCTATACATTGTGTCCTAATTATCTACAAATTTTCATGAAATCTTATGCAGCTGTTTAAGAATAATTATGCTTATAAAAAAATAAGATATAAAAAAAGAACTGACGGATTAACTGACGTACCAAAGATATTATACCACTCGCAACTTGTTGTTATAAAAGCAATCTGATTAAAATCAGATTTTTCGATCCGCTTACATAGATCGCTACACGTGTAGCGATCTATGTGAGCGGATCAAAGGATCTGATTTTAATCAGACTGTTATAAAAGTAATTTAAAATTTCTCTCTACATTTAAACACTCTTTCAGACTTTCCAGACGATATCCTAAATAGCCATTTACTCTTGATAATACCATTTTTAGCCCGAAATTGATAAGGCTTTGAAAATAGGCAGGGTCAGGGGTAAAATCTTTATATTATATTGAATAAAATCTTTATCCTTCCTAGTCTATAATTTATGAATTGTAATAAACTAACAGTTTTGCAGATAAATATGAAATAAACTATGTAAAATCCCAAGTTCGAATCGGGCAGAGGTGATAAACTTGCTTGATTTGAATTTTCTGCAATCCAACAGACAATTCAAATCAAGCGAGTTTATCGCCTGTAGAAACGAATATTAAGGGCTAGAAGTTTGATAAAATAAACAGATTGATTAAAAAAATGTGTTTAGAATAAGAACACAGAGAACACCAATACTGGAAAGTGTGAAAATTCTTCCCAAAAGTGAGTTCAAATCTTGCGCCGTAGATTGCACATTATTTGCATTTAATATATGATCCAAATCTAAAATACAAAACCATGAAGCTACAGTTCTCCAGCTACGTTCTGAGTATCTCGTACGTACGACATAAATTATCTCGTTCGTACAACTTATTATGTCGTACGTACGACTTAGTATCTCGTTCGTATGACTTATTATGTCGTACGTACGACTTAGTATCTCGTTCGTACGACTTATTATGTCGTACGTACGACTTAGTATGTCGTACGTACGACTTAGTATCTCGTTCGTACGACTTATTATGTCGTACGTACGACTTACTATGTCGTACGTACGACATAGTATCTCGTTTGTACGACTTATTATATCGTACGTACGACTTAGTATCTCGTTCATACGACTTATTATGTCGTACGTACGACTTATTATGTCGTACGTACGACTTAGTATCTCGTTCGTACGACTTATTATGTCGTACGTACAACTTATTATGTCGTACGTACGACATAGTAGCTCGTTTGTACGACTTATTATGTCGTACGTACGACTTAGTATCTCGTACGAACGTGATACTAAGTCGTACTTACTTAGTATCTCGTTCGTACGACTTATTATGTCGTACGTACGACTTAGTATCTCGTTCGTACGACTTACTATGTCGTACGTGAGTCATTATCAAAATTCGCCAATATTTTGGTCACAAGCTGATAAAAAAGTATATGAGGTAAAAATTATATAAATTTTCACATCACTATTTAGAATACATTATTCTGTAGTTGGCAGAATATTAATTCTATAACTGTGTGATATATTTAAAGAAAAAACGCATTGATAATAGCTCAAATAAGCACATTTTGTGATGTCCTACACTCCATTCCATTGAATTAACAAGTGTTTATGGCCAAATGTTGTTCATTTTCTTTTCATTTTTTTCCTTGTATGCCATAAACTATTCATAATAAATGCCATAAAAACACTAAAATTGTCTTACATTACCTCATCTTGTAAATATAAAGACTAAAATGTGTGTCCCACGAGTTTTTGTCTCTCCTGTTACGCCAATGAAAATCCAGAAAATAGAAATATTTAGAATGAACTTTTCTGGGTTCCATACTTACCATTAGCCTTAGTTTTATTTGCATGATACTAGGTTGTTAATGTAATTTATTTAAATTTGATAAGTTTGAATAAAATGTCCAAAATATAACTATGATTTACACAGTAGAAAAAAATGACGTCCGTACTGTTACATTGAAATAAAGCTTTAACAATGGAGTGAAACAATTCTAACTTCTTTTACAAAATAACTGAAACATTTTGTTTCAAACCTACTGCATCATCAGCTTTTATGGTAAGCAAAAGGAAAATAAATTACCAAATATGGAGCAAATGTCTACCCTGTTATATGTCCATCCTGTAACGTGTTAATTTGTAACAGTAAAGACAATTTTTGTAACAGGAAAGACTAACATTACATAAAATGTGGATCATCTATCTCATCATTAACCAAGAAATTTATTGCATGATTTTTATTAATATTGAAGTATGTAACACAAATACACCTTGAGTAAGGATTCATTGTTTGTAATTGTTAGTTGAAACATAAAAAGTGATTTTGTAACAGGAAAGACATAACATATTGTAACAGTACGGAAAAATTTTGCTTAAATCAGAAAAAACTTGGACTTTTATTAATTTGTCAGATTTAATATTATTTTCATTTTATTATTTTGTAGTATTCATTCCATTTTCTGTTCTTTTTTCAACTATGAAAAGATAATTCTTGATATTAAAGGACTTCTAAATATAATTCTGTAACAGGAAAGACGGGTATTGCTATAAAATAAACAATTTTCGAGAACTCTTTTCTTATAAGCACAGTATAATTGTTGAATAGTCTTTCATGGAAAAAAATTCATTTTAAAAATCATTTTTAGCCCTTTTACCCATAATATAAATTCAATATATGATTGTTTATTTATTTATTCAGTGTAACAGGAAGGACACAATAAATTATGTTACTTAGCTATAGGCAGTATATATTTTTTCCTCTCTAAACAAAAGTTTCACTCAGCTTAAGGGATTTGTTACTGCTCTGTTTAGGTTGGAATTTAGGCCCAATTCCTGAAGGTCATGATTTGAACAATTTCTTTAATTGAAGATGAAGATGCATCCAAAGAAATACCCTGGTATTACTGATCATGGCTTTGCTACATGTAATGAGAAGATTTTTAAAGATTTTTCATAATTACATGTATTTGTACCCCCGATATAAGTCTAAATTAACCAATAGATGCCAATCCCTACACCAGTGATCATGATTTGAACAAATTCGAATGTACACTAAGTATAAATGCCTTTATTTAGATTTGACTGATGAAGGGTTTGCTGTTCCTGAAAAGAGATTTGTTGATATGTGTCCCAACTTACGCCAGTAATATTTTGATCGTTCATAATCCCATATACCCTACCCTAAGGGGTCAAGATTTGAACAAACTTTAATTTACATTTAAATTTTATCTTTTCTGGTCTTTTTTAAATTACCTGTCAAAGAATTTTATTCTTTCTTAATTATCTATTGGAAGAGGGTGTGACCCTTCATTTGAGCAATTTAAATTTCCTTTTCATAAGATATTCTGTGCTAAATAGAGTTAAAATGACCAAGATAAAAAAAAAATGTGAGAAGTTTAAGAAAACAATAACAAGTTAACACCAACAAACAAAACACAAATCTCAATAAGAAAAGCTCACCTGAGCATTTGGCTCAAATAAGCTAAAGTAAACATCATGTATATTTTTTTCTTTTTGTTTGTTTGTTTTTGTTTTGTTTTGTTGAAAATTGCCATGTGATATAATTTCCCAATCAGTGATAAAACTAGAGCCGAGCTCGTTGCAAAGCAACGAGTAGGTCTTCCGTCGGAGCTGCAGACAGGGAGAAATGACCTTGGGTCAAGGTCATGCCACGTTCTAATGTTAAAGCAATCTTTTAAGGGTAGATGTCATCTTATTTATGTTTTACTATTAAAAAAGATAGTAAAGGAATGTTTGCGACCTTGACCTTGTTAAAATGACCTTACGTCACACCATGACACACGCTGGTGATAAGCAAAGCCATTTATGTGCTACCGTATTGACGAATTCTTAAGCTATACTTTTTTCGATAGGCCTTGTCACAGCTAATACGTGTATACATGTGTAAATCTAGGTATGAAAGCGTTATCCTTTCTTTATCAAAAGTCATGGTCAATTTTAAGCAATGTTTAAAGCCGGTTAAACTTCAAGGTCAAAGTTCATTATATGCTAGTATTTGAAATGATTTTATCACAGGTTACATACATTTGATTTTTGTGTAATACGAAAACCCTATCTCTTTTCATTCAAAAGTTATGATCAAGATTAAAATTGTGAAAAGTAAGTCAAGCCTCAAGGTCACGTTGTCAAAATCAGTGTATCGGTATTTAAAAAAATGTTGTTACAGGTAATACACAGTGGTAAAATAAAAGTCCTAATCGATCTCTTTTCTCTCAAAAGGTATGACTATGGTTAATGTTTTTGAAAAGTGGGTCAAACTTCAAGGTCAAAGGGTCAAAAATCATAATGAATTTTCAAAGGCGTTGACACAGGTATTACATGTACATGTTTATAAAATGAAAGCTTTCAATAGTTATGGTCAATTTAAAGTAATGTTATTTTTTAAGTAGGTCAAGCTCCAAGATCAAGGTCACGGGGTTAAAAATCACAGTATATTTGAAAATCACATGTCACAAATAATGCACATGTGAAATATGAAAGTCCTATTTCAACTCATTCAATAGTTATTATCAAGTTTAAAGTTCTCGTGACAGATGGACACTGTCAGACTGGTTGACAAATAAGGTTTAATGTGCCCTAATAAAAATAAATACACGTTATTTGTACATGAGAAATTGAGAAATACGAAGAATAAAAAACTAGAAAATATTAGAAAAAAATTGCACTGAAGCTATTTTCAATATCCGTGTTTTTCAACTGCTTGAATCTAAAATATTATTTACCGTGTGTCTCTAACACATTCCTTAAATTTTTCTACAGTTAAACATTCCTTACAACCGTTTTTAATAGTCCTTCTGAGCCTGAACATGAGATAATATGGATGGCACTGTAGCTCTCTGGTGATCCATCTCAATTTTTTTAGAACAGCTAGCGAGCTACAGATCTGCAGCATGACAATTGTCATAAAGTTAATTTTACAAATTCATTTGAAATGTAACAGAATTGAATTTTATGAAAAGAATTATTTCTAATGCTTATTTTTAACATATGCTAAAATTATTTACCTATCAAGTTAAGTTAAGACAGTAAAAAGGAATTTGATACTCAGTATTTATCTAAGGAATTAGTGTCAATCCTCAACCTCAAAGAGCGTTCGACTTGTATGATAATTGCGTATGTGTGATGAAACTGCCGTGAACTATCCCGGAGACGTGAACATTAGATGTACTGGACATTCCGTCATCAAGAAAATATAGTTTTACTCTGGACTATTCCGAGTTACCAAAACGTTTGTATGTATGTCCATGTGTGAGCGTTTCAACCTGTCTTTGTTTTATGTGACTTGACTTGATTTATTTTTCAAAATACAAACTTTAACGTTTTATTGCTTGACTTTCGTTTTATAAATCACTTGTGTTACTGTCACCAATTATATTCTATTAACTTTGTTTAATTGTCGGAAATGCAATGCAAAATTCAGGAAATCAAATGCAGCGAAAACTGGTAACCCCCCCCCCCAAAAAAAAAAAAAAAAAAAACTAGTACATGTAGTACATGTACACACTTCGACGCTCGATTGTACACTCTAGAAATTAAAAAGTTTATGAATAAAAAAGTTGAGTTTACTCATCTTTGCCGACCTTTTTCTTAAATTTATTTGACAACCTGCGCATTAAAAACAATATCGCGTATGATTTTTGGTTTATATTATAATAGGTTATGGAGTAATCATGGATTTCAACACCAGCCCTGACCTGCCATTCTCGACTCTGAAGGAAAGCATTGTATCATTTCAGGGGGTTACGTATCGCAATGAGAGGAAATTTAATAATTTAATCTCTTTTAGTCCAATAAACACGAAAGAAAGGCTTGGAATATTTGTATGAAATTACAGGAAGAAATTTTGCATTTGTTAGAAGAATTTCTAATTATTCTTTTTTTTTCTCGTATTCTTAAAGCTCATGTTGGGTGCTCTTCTGTGTAAAACAGCATGTAGTTTAGTTGATATATCATGTACATGCACATAAAATCGTGTCATTGTGATATTCTAGCTTTTTATATCACAATGGGAAAATAAAAGAAATTTATGAGCATATCATTCGGAAAAATACAATGATAAGTTATGTAGCAAATTATGCAAAACTCTAAGTATACTTAATTTTATTTTCGATTTTCATGAGAATTGAAAACGTCACTTCCACTTACAATTTACTGTGTGCATTTGTCATGTTTGTAATTGCTAATTTAAACAACATCGCAATTTTTTCTGAAATAAATTAAGCAACAATTAGAATAACTTGATATAGGCCCGTATACATATAACGATTGCAATTACTTCAAAGTAAGACGACGGCGCCTAAAAAATGTGTACCTTTCCAATAACATAGAATCATCCGTTCAAATTAAAAACAATTAAGTTGCAGAAGTGATATCCCCGATTCTTTAAATAACGAAACTATAATGGACTTCACAAGGGTAGAATTCAACATTAATTTATGTACATGTGCAATTACAATCACTATCAAAATTGGCAGAGTTATCGATAGGTCATCCTGCGTCACCTTTCAGTGTAACCGATGGACTCGTCCAGAGAAATCATCTGTACCAGCTGAGCAAAATCACAGCGCCTTTTATTCATTCGTCAAAGAATAGAATCAGACATTTTATCTTTTAATACTCGTACATGTTCAAGAAAACCTTTATATTTGTGTCTAGAAATATTCTTACGATTTACGCAAATAACAAATTCTTGATTTTAAACTGGGTAAATCGATGACTAGCATCGTTTTAGATAACTCTGGGACTCGCGTAAAAATCAAAGAGCGGTAATGTTGACCTCCGGAATGTATATAGGTCAATGCATGCGCGATCGATAAACAGGCTGCACAACTGTAAACAAAGCAGTCAAGGCCCGAGGAAAATTCACGATGCATGAACAAAATGACAGTGAATTATTTTAAGCTTGATTTTTTTTTTTTTTATAAATAATGCAACATTGAGTATCAATCGAATGAGAGATGATAAGTATTTTTCCTATCTCCCGTCTTGTAATTCAAACTAAATACAAGGAGAAAGTTGTCTCTGAATAATCTGTATGACATCCAGCTAGAGAATACGTTAAAAACTTTATTTCAACAAAGTTTAACATTCAGTTCCAGGCGCGGATCCAGGATTTGGAGTTAGGGGGGGGGGGGCGCCAAAATTAGGCAAGGGGTCTGGGGGCCGCCTTGAAGCCCCCAGTGGGTCCAGGGCAAAGCCCTGGTGGGGGCCCATGGGGCGAAGCCCCCGGAAGCTCCTGGATTCTAGAGATTTTGAAGGGTTAAAATGAGGTCTACCAAAGCCCTGGTGGGGGTCGAGGGGGCGAAGCCCCCGGAAGCTCCTGGATTCTAGAGATTTTGAAGGGTGAAAATGAGGTCTACCAAGTACACATATTTGATTTACGCTAACTTTGACAATTTTAGGGGGGGCGCGCGCCGGGTGCGCCCCCCCTTAAATCCGCCACTGAGTTTAGTTAAGTATATTATTCTTATCCAGTTTATTTCAGTTATACGTGTTATACGCGTACGCATAAAGAATTCTTCACTTGCCGTATAAAATTAATCAGTTACCTGTACATAAAGTTTGCTGCTCATTCAATAATGCAAGATTTGAACAAAATAACGTTTTCATGAGATCAATAAGATGTTAAAGAACCCATTTCAAATCGATAACCATATCGAAATATTTACCGTTTTGAGTTATAATGCAAAAACTTTCATGCTCCCTTGACCCCTAATTTGAGAGGCCAGCCCCTTTTTAATGATGTCAAATGATAGATCTTAAAATTATGCACAATATTTGTGAAATATGTCTTAACAAATTATTTTTAGTTTAAAAGATACACAAGGAAATATATGTAAAATTTGGCGCTTTTAGGCATTCTCATTTTTGACCCCTATCTAGCACCGTTTGGAGCGCAGAAATCGAAAAAGAAAAACCGATGTGCACAACTTCAATTCTTCTAGTATTTAAATGCAGTTCTGTAGATTTCTGCTCCAGCTTTTGTCGTTTCTGAGCCTTTGTCTGGAAACGAACAGTACCAAATTTTCACTTAAAGGGAAATAACTCGAAAGCGGAAGGGAATTTTTGAAATGTATGAAAACATTTTAATTGAGTTTTGTAACGTCCAAAAACTCTGAAAAGAACTATATGCGGTATATTGCATATGTTTGCCCCCCAAAAGTCAAATTTTGAAAACTTCCTGAAATGTGCTGAATTCAATAAATTGTACGAGAAATATAAGTTAACAGAAAATATTATAGTTCCAGAGCAGCGTATTCACAATTTCTGTTTTTATGACGTCACAAACTAGTCCGATTTTATATCCTTTTTCAGAAAGAGGACAAAATGGACAAAATTTCAACAATTTAAGCTTTAAAATTTATAGAGCGCATGTGTGTTCAGGAACAATATTGACATATTTCATTGATATTATCATTCTACACATTATATCAAAATATTTATCCTGAACACACATGCGCTCGGTGACTTTTATTTAAAATATCGACGAAATATGTACATTTTTCTGCAAAATTCATAAAAAACTGAAATTACGTCATATTTGTGACGTCATTACGTACATATGACGTCATTACTTATGAAATTATTCAGTGCTTTGAAGTCAGCATATACTCCCCTGTTTAAGGACTTAATTAAATATTACTCCATCAAAGTTTGATTTTGGGGGGCAAATGTTGGTTAATACCGCATATAGTTCTTTGAGCGAAATCCGTTCAGAAATGAGCGAGTTACGAGGTCTCAAAGTTGGCGTCTAGGAAAAAAAAAAGAATAATAGGGAATAATCTTAACCATCAGAATCAGTAGAAGGTCTTCCGCCTGAGCGGAAGACCTTAATGAAATTAAATTCCCAATTGTAATGACCTACCTAGGACCCTTTCCAAATAGCAGTGGAAAATTCTCAAATTCATCAAACAACTTGCCAGAAACATACACTTTTTTGAACTACCAGGTAATATTTTATATTTCTATATTTAGAAAAACAGTGAAAAAAGAAAGTTTTCTTCTAAAGAAAGGTAAAAGAAAATTATACAGACAAAAGGGGGATGGCTCTACAAATCCATGTTTTTCTTTTAAATGGAGGTTAAATATTTTTTCAGACTCTACAAAACAAAGTGTCCTTGCTTTATGTTGTTAACGCCGATATTTGCATAGGCAAGCAATTTTCTTAATGTAAATCCTATTTTGTTTTACATTTTACATGTAATTCAGCAATTATTCTAAGTTATATCTAATTAACATGTAACATTGTTTTGTACTATTACAATACTGTGTATTTTGGAAAAGTCTTTCCTGTAACAGTCATACATATTCATTATTTTATACTCTATTTGTTCCTTATCTTAACTTTAACCTTAAGTTTTATCATTATTTGGGAACACCAGTGTAAATTTTCAGGATTAATTAAATTATGTGTTTAACAAAATGAAGAATTTGATGTAGATACACAGAAATTTCTCTCCTGTTGCTTGTTCTGTTCTTTCCTGTTACACTTTTTAACACAGAGACCAAAAAACCTTTCAAGGTCTTATTTTTCAGACTGAAACTGATTCAATATTTACTTTCCAATCATTTTAAACTAGAATTTAGGATTCTGTTACAGGAAAGACATGTCTATTGCAAAGAACTGTCTTTCCTGTTACGGGCCTGTCTTTCCTGTTACATGCACTATAATTATGAAAATATGTGGTTTATATGTGATTGTAACAAGATTGGATCTACATGCATGCATAAAATGCCATTTCTTATCAAATGTGTGACTGAGGTTTTTTATACTAACTTTTACGACTGTAAAATGGTGAAAATATTGACCAAAATGATGTTCAGATTTGAAAACTGTCTCTAAAATCATTGTAAAAATTATTTTGCTCCTGTTTCGTTGGAAAATTATAACTGATTCTTTATTTGTCATGCTTTCACAAAGTAGGCTGAACTAATTTTATAATTATTTTTCCACCTCTTAATAGTAAAACTTGCATTAATGTGTCTGTAACAGGAAGGACAAAATTTAAGGTGAACCAGTATTTTGATTTCTTCTTACTCTGAAATCAAATGATTTCCAGGTGGGAGTTTAGTGTTTTTGTGTTCTTCAGATACGTGGTTTATAGTAACGATTAAAAAAATTTAATTCTAAATGCAAGGAATTTGTTGATTTTTCCAATATTTTTTTCTGCGGTTTTTGATAATGACTCATGTACGACTTAATATTATCTCGTTCGTGTGACTTATTATGTCGTACGTACGACATAGTATCTCGTACGTACGACATAATATCTCGTTCGTGCGACTTTTAATGTGGTACGTACGACTTAGTATCTCGTACGTACGACTTATTATCTCCTACTTACTACTTAGTATCTCGTACGTACGACTTACAATATTTTTTTTCAAGTGACAGCAATACGCTTCCGTAAGATTAGTTATCTTTCATGAAAGTTTTTCAGATGACTTTGGCCATTATAATTTAACATTTTGGTATCTCTCTATCATATAAACATGCAGAGAGCAAATATCTTCATATAAAATTCACGGGTTATAGGTAAATACGTGATCTGTATAGTCACATGGCGAAATAATATCTACCAGTACATATATATTAAATGACTTACTCTTCTTGCTCTTCGTATATAAAAATGACTTAAAGACGAAAGTTAAATAAAAATTGGTTTATTTACAATGTAAACAAGATGTGTTTGTGAAACACTGATGCCCCCGTATGGCAACATAGCGAAGATTAACCTTTCTCATATGCAGATCAAATATGTTGGTACCTAAAGTAAGGCATTTTCACAAAAAATACAAATGTTGAATATAAAACCCTAGCAACACCTGTTCAAGGGATATGACCAAGGTTAACATTTTAAAAGGTAGGGCAAACTCCGGGGTCAAGGTCAAAGGGTCGAGGTTGCTGGTTTCTAAAGAAAGGCCTTGTCTCAAAGATTACATATGGGAAGTATGAAAGCGCTGGTCCTTACCGTCCAAAAGTTATGGTGACATTATGGTCAATGTTAAAGTTTGTAAAAAGTAGGTCAAACTCCAAGGTCAAGGTCAAAGGGTCAAAGTTCTTGATATCCAAGGAAAAGTCTTGTCACAAGGATTACATATGTGAAACATGAAAGCTGTAGCCCCTACTGTTCAAAAGTTATGGCCAAGGTTAAAGTTTGTAAAACGTTAGGTCAAACTCAGAGGTCAAAGTCAAATGGTCAAAATTGTTGGTATCCAATGAAAGGTCTTCTCACAAAGATTACAAAGGTTAAAGTTTTTTCGTAAGTTCGGAAATCTCCAAGGTCAAGGTCAAAAGGTCAAAATTGTTGGTTTCAAATTAAAGGTCTTGCCAAAAAAAAAGATATTTGAAATATGAAATTACTAGTATCTACCGTTTAAAAATTAGGGCCAAAAGAAAAGTTTGGAATTTTTGTGTAAAAATGGGTCAATCTCCAAGGTCAAGGTCAGAGTGTCAAGATTATTGATATCAAATGAAAGGGCTTGTCAAAAGGATGAAATATGTGAAGTTTGAAAGCCCGAGTTTTAACCCTTCAAAAATTATGTTCAAGGTTGTATTTTAAAGTAGGTCAAATTCCAAGGTCAAGGTCAAAGGGTCAAGGCTCTTGGTACCCAATAAAGCGTCTTCATACAGGGATTACATATATGTGAAGTATGAAAGCCGTTCAAAATTTATAGCAAAGGTTAAAGTACAGAAATGTCCAACGTCAAGGTTAAAAGGTTCAAAGTTGCTGGTATCCAATGAAAGGTCTTTATAAATGCAAAAAACATACATGTGAAGTTTAAATGTCCTGTAATCTAAATGGTTTAAACCCCCCCCCCCTAAAAAAAATCTGCTAGGGGGGGGGGGGGGTTAACACCCCAGGGGATCAGGATTTGAACGAACTAGAATCTACACTACTTGAGGATGATTCTATATAAATATTACTAATCGTGGCTTTGAAGTACTTGAAAAGAAGATTTTAAAAGGTTCCCCTATATATTCCTATGTAAAACTTTGGTCGGTCATTTTGGTCCCAACCTAGTTCTGGGGGTCATGATTTGAACAAACGTGAATCTACACTACCTGAGGATAACTTCACATAAGTTTCATCTTTCCTGTCTCAATGGTTCTTGAGAAGAAGATTTTTAAAGATTTTTCCATGTAAAACATTTTCTATGTAAAACTGAGATCGGCCATTATACCCCCACCCTACCCCTAGGGGTCATGATTTGAATAAATTCAAAACTACATTACCTGAGGATAATAATCATTCAACATGAGTTTCATCTTTCCTGGCCCAGTGGTTCTTGAGAAGAAGACTTTTAAAAAATGCCATTAATTTTTCTCTAATTCATAATTACCCCCCTTGGAAAAGGGCGTGGCCCTTCATTTGAACAAACTTGAATTTCCTTTACCCAAGGATACTTTGTAGCAAGTTTGGTTGAAATTGGCCCAGTGGTTCTTGAGAAGAAGATGAAAATGTGAAAGTATACGACGACAACGCCAACAACGACAGACGACGGACAGATTTTGATCAGAAAAGCTCAATTGAGCCTTTGGCTCAGGTGAGCTAAAAGGTTTTTGAAGTTTTGGTGCGTGTCTACATGTACGTTTTATTTTTTTGCTTGTCAAGAAATTTCTTAAAGCGGCAATGCAACGCACAAAGTAGAAAATTGACAAAAGCCGAATTTTTGCATAACCCTTGTTAGTTTTGTTCAATTTCTAAAAGTATTTGGTTTCAGAAAATTACACGTTTCAGAACCGAAAAATTCTATTTTAAGGAGAAAAATAAAAGTAAAAATATTTTGTGTATGCCCCATACCGAAAATATTGCTCAATACTTCTTCCTCCCAATTGTACGCGCGCGCAGAAAAGCTGAATAAGTTTCCATGGTTACCATTATCTCAAGTACCCAGGAAGGAATGTAAGTAGACCAAAATTTAGAGTCAATCATTACAAAACGTTGTTAGAACATATTTCACACCTTTTCATGATCCAGTTGAATGTTGTTTACAAGTTTGAGCTAAAAATAAAAGTGGCGTGACAAACACGAAATCAACGAAACGATAGATACACATCCTTCATAGGCGTAGTCACAGGGGCAGCGGGGCACTAGCCCCCCCCATTTTCAGATCTCGGGGGGCAAGAGTATGTCTGTGCCCCCCCCCCCCCCACTTTTTAATGAAGAAAAAAATCACAGCTATTTTTCCCCAACATTACCTTTACTATAGGAAATGGTCGTTGAAGGGATAGTTTCCCCCCCCCCCTCCCCCCTCCCACTTTTTGACCCTAGCATAGTTATATCGAAGAATTGTGGAAAAAAATTGGAATGGAAAGTAACTTGCCTTTGAAATAGTTGGCCACTATCCCCGTATATTGTGCATAAAAGCGAAAGTAGTAACAAGTATATTTTTTGCAGACGACAATGATATGTTGAAGGAAGCTTGTTCATATAAATTATGATAAGCCAGTCAAGCACAGTTTATGAAGTGCCTTTTTAATCAATATCGAATCGATGGAATGACAACTTTGATTGAATGATTAACATTTGTATTGGCACTCGGAGTTTATTTCCTTGCCATCGTCTGAAGAAGAGGAAAGTCGAGTTGCAAACTAAGTATTATTTCACTCAAATTCAGATACTGAATGATTATTCAGACGTAAAGTTAACACACTGATAATGTTAACATGTGTGGATTGATGAAGGTAAAGATGATTTTTTTAAATACCTAATGATTCAATCTGTAAGCTTATCCACCTTTTTTCAAACGTAACGTTTAACTATAGGCTGGTTGCCCCCTCCACGACACTTTTATTTTCAGTACGGTTAAGTAAGGGTAATTTAGTATTATATATAGAAAATTTTGAAACCAGTCATATCCCCCCCCCCCCCCCACCCCCTTCCCCGAAATAGGATTAAATATCTCTGGCTGCCCCTTTCAAAATTGGCTGCTACGTCACTGGTTAACACTTAAAGGAGAAGAATGCTTTCCACACATATATATTATAAACTACACTGCATGCATATCATAACTAGAGTAGAAATGTAAATATCAAAACCACAGTATCCTAATTTGAAAAAAAAATATTAACTTACTAAATCAGACTCCAAAAGTTCTAAACGGCAACTACACGTCACAGGATATAGGTACACACATTTTGATGACGTCATAGTACTTGCTAGCGCTATATGAAAAATATGCCTACGTGCCACAGGCACCTGACTTACTTATTTTTCTTTTAATGAAAAAAATATACACATACTTCACAGGCACCTGACTTATTTATTTTTCTTTTAATGGAAAAAATATACACATACTTAATAATAAACTTATTAAGTATACGTGTATATTTTTTTTTCATTAAAAGAAAAATAAGTAACGTCAGATGCCTGTGCTACGTGCAAGTCTTGTGTGATTTACACACCAATTACTCACACTAAACTTAAAAACATTCCTTAAGGCCAGCAGACGGTAAGGCTTGCCTTATTAGTCGTGGAACTTAAGTTCTAGCCTTACCGTGTGTACACCCTTATATAATTTTTTCGAGCCTTATAAGTTTGACTTGGGAGATACAATTGCCTGATTTGTAGTATATGACTCAGCCTACTTTTATTTCTTAACCAATGAAAACCTTCTACCCAAAGTTCAATCTATTTTTATAAAACCATACACGTTGGTATATTGAAAGGAACATAAAGTATAGTTGAATAAGATAATGATAATATCCGTAAATGCTTCCTCCTCTTTTTAGAAGTGTGAATGCAATATTCAGTAAAATTACTTCAAAATCCTATATAGCTTGTAATCTATTATTCCGTTTGTG
This sequence comes from Saccostrea cuccullata, assembly GCF_032062105.1. Classification (NCBI taxonomy): domain Eukaryota; kingdom Metazoa; phylum Mollusca; class Bivalvia; order Ostreida; family Ostreidae; genus Saccostrea; species Saccostrea cuccullata. The sequence goes on from NW_026941467.1 coordinate 119,780, forward strand.
CAATATTTATGGCTCAAAACACATGGAATTAATGTAAATGTTGTTTATAATATTGTAAGTATTGCCTTAGCGTGTGGACATGAGAGCCGTACGACCTGCAAAACGTAAGGTTTTAGACTTATAAGGCCTTACCGTGTGTACCGGCCCTTATATCTACATTTTACATGCTTACGGTAGCACACGGTAAGGCTTGCCTTATAAGTCATGGAACTTTAGTTCTAGCCTTACCGTGTGTACACCCTTAATACACGTTTTTTCGAGCCTTACAAGTCTGACTTAGGAATAGAACACTGCTCTAAAAGCATTCTTTATTCAAGACTAAGCTGATATTTATATCTTGACCAATGAAAACCTTCCACCCAAAGTTCAATCTATTTTTATAAAAACCATACACGTTGGTATATTGAAAGGAACATAAAGTATAGTTGAATAAGATAATGAAAATATCCGCAAATGCTTCTGTTAACTTCCTTCTCTTTGTTAAGAAGTGTGAATGCAATGGTCAGTAAAATTACTCCAAAGTCCTATAGCTAGTAATCTATTTATTCTGTTATTCTGCAATGTTTATGGCTCAAAACACATGGAATTTATGTAAATGTTGTTTATAATATTGTAAGTCTTGCCTTAAGGTGTGGACATGAGAGCCGTACGCCCTGCAAAACGTATAAGGCAAGCCTTACAGTGTGTACCGGCCCTAAAGCACCTAAAATATACTCAATGTTTGAATTTCTCGCTGCCCTATATCGTTTTTTAATTATATCTTAGCAAATAATTAGTCTCAAATAAAATACTACCAAAATCTAGAGAATTATGGTGTTCAATATCTTAAAGTTTTATTGAACGCTGAGTTTGTATAACGTATACGAATATGCCCGAAACATCCCGAATACGAGCGTTCAATATCGACCGCCCCGTTGTAAACAAAAAAAAAAAAGACGTCTGGTCAAATTCTGAGCTAAATTAAAGAAAGGAAGTGGCATCTAGGTGTTAAGATGTACTTATTTTTCAACCAAAAATGAAATTATTTATTAAAGATTTAGTACGTATTAGACCCATCAAAACTTTAAGATATTCAATCCCTAATACGACCAAATTCAATGAAAATAAATACATAACAGATATGTAGACTTTGAATTCGCACTTTATTTAGGCCTAGACACACTTCGCATTTATTACCATTAGTGTGCATAGTGGGATGTGTCCTAATTTGTGACCTTGAATTTTGGTAAGAGTTATCTCCCTTTTTTTTTAATAAATAAAAAAAAATCAATTAAAAAAATTTAGCTGGTATAAAAATTATTTTTAATTGTCATTCTATTTTTAATGTTTCAATGCATCTTTCCACTGCAGGATTTATTGATATGTAAATTATTTGAATTAAAAAAAAGAAAAACGCTTTTCCCCATAGACTTCAATGTAATCTTTTTTAAATAACTACTCCTTAATTAATGACATTTTTTAAATTTTTTCACGGACAATCCTTTCCATTATAAAATGCTTTAAAATAATATCAGAGTAGTATGTACTTGACAGACATTGAAGGGTAGAGATATTGGTCCCGAAAGGGATAGAAATCCTTAATAAACAAATCATATTGCTGGGTAGGGTCATCGGAATGATGCGATATCGAACGCTTACAGGACAGACGTTACATATACTTTGAATTCCGATACTAAAAATAATTAATTTAAGTTATTTAACTTGGAATAATTATTATAAATTATGTGGAAATGTTTAAGCTATGTAATAAAGGAGTTATTGAACTTATATTGGTCAATATTGGCACTCGTTGGCTGTATAAATTATGCACTCGCAAGCTTGTGCATTTGTACAGCCAACTTGTGCCAATATTCACCAATATAAGTTCAATAACCCTATATTATCCTGCAGCTGCCCCTTGCATTGATCTAGTAAAGGTAACCTAATCAACTAGGGTTGAAAATAGCTCATTTTGGAGGCCAGATATGAATAAATTTAAGCTTACTTAATTTTTTTATTGTAATCAATAAGTGTCCTCCTTTAATGTGAAAGTCTGAACTATTGCATAGCAGTGTTTTATAATGGTTATTTTGTTTCATGTCTTAGGAGAGGCAGAGATTGACCACAACTTCTCGCAACTTCTCGGGCCTTTCCGACTAGCGGAAAAACGACCTCGAATGTATATGGTAGACGCCATGACAACCCTCCCTTTTCACAATCTTTGAACTATATGCATGGGGACCCTTTATTTGTGGAATATGAAGTTTAACTTTATTCAATGTAATGATATTACCTAAAATATACTATAGAAACTTCAAAGGAATTCCATCTCCGTCTAGCCTATATTTTAATAAACAGGAAATTTTTTAAATTTTTAACATCCGGTGATGTTAATACATTCTAAGTTGTTTTTCCGACCCCTGACGAAAAGACCCGAGATGATGCGATTGAGATTGACCAGGAAATATTATTTGAAATTTCGGCCACGTGGTGCGTCACTCTCCCTTTTCTCCCACTTACATCCTTGGGGGACTTACGTTTTTTTTCCAAATTTGTTATTCACTTGTTATTTATTTTCTCAAGAATTTGGTGAGTAAAATTATTCTAATATGTCTTCAATGGGCAAAACCTCAGTTGTCATTCTTGGTCACTCAACTGTGCGTTGTTATCACGGATTCCTGAAGTATGCAGGCGACTTGAAATGCGTTCATACGACAGCTAACTGAATTAAACTTCTGCGAATAATTTTTTTTATTTCTACAAAAGGCTATTCAGTAAGGCTAGTATGACGTCATTTGTAATCACGTCATGTATGCAGAGCCATCATCTGAAATAAGAATAATAGTGACTACAGATATACATTTTGCGCCAAAACGTCGATTCCGTTTTTCGATTTTTCGTTAAATTAAGATATTAAACGATTTTTATTTAATGATTGAAAACAATAAGATTTCCATGAAACTAAATAAAGTAAACTTCGTTGTTGAACCTGATTCTCAAACACAAGAATCTTTATTTTGATAACATCCCATTGGATCTATTTGGTAACACTAGAGCAACATTTTTTTTTTCATCTTTGTAAAATTTTGATTAACTTTTTTTTTCTTTTTTTTTTGGGGGGGGGGGGGGAGGAGGGCGGATAGGTACATTATGCCCTAATCATTATGTATATCTACATGTATATGTCCTTACCTTTAATATAGGCCCATAGTACGCAGCCGCCCCCCCCCCCCCTCCACACACACTTTTTCTAAGGAAAACAAATTAAAATACTGTATACAGGGTTATTTTCACCTCATGTTATTTTTCGTTCTTTCACACTTGAATTCGTCTTTAATTTGTCTTTCATTCGCCCACTTGTGTTTAGGGCCCAAGGAACAAAAAAGAAAACTGGGGCGAAAATTTCCCTGTATCCAGCAGTTTGGAGAAAATGTAAATTGTCAATTTGAAGCTTTTGCCCTCCCCATCCCTCCTCCCCAACCTTTTGTTGTTGTACGTTTGACACCGAAATTTTTCAGCATGAAATAAAAATTTTGCCAAGATGTTACGGCTAGACCAGCCGAGTCCGAGCATTTTAATTTGCAAGGGCTGTGCCCTTTCTTTCTTCATTTTAATTAATAGTCATTTGAAGAATCTTAAAAATCATGTCATATTAACTTCTTTCAAATGTTATCCATATGCATGTTCAATCTACTTGTATTTCTTTTGTTTGAGGTACAATAAATATCTACCTTAATATTCCTGAATAAATTTCTTTTCTTCTGATAAGTAGGAAAGAGGTTAAGACAAAAAAAATCTAGCCGCTAAATTCTAAATAAACTGTTTGCTAATCATAGTGTACTCCCAAATCTTAAAACCAAGTTTCTTTTCTGATGTTTTTTTTTATAAAGTATTCAATTTGTAAGGTTATGAAGCACCCCCCCCACCCCCACCCCCCACCCCCAAGAAAATGGACGGATCATACTACATGTATTATCATACTGATACACGTAAAACATGTTCTTTAAATATTGATTGCTTCGTCAGGAAAACCTCTTTTGAAAAACTATTACTTGGTGTTATTAATTAAATGGAACAAGCTATCGGAAGTGGGGGGGGGGGGTTCCTTGACTACCCATTCAAAAGACTGTATATTTATTGCGTACAAAAAAGTGGGCTGTTTCTAATTGATTTCTCCACGTTTTTAAACATCTATCTGTATATATTACTAAACGTATGTTCCTAACATATTAGTTCACTTATTCCACAGCAAAACATCCCTCATAATTGTTGTTAATAGCCCTCTATGCCCTGAAATTAAGATTATTGACAATTTCGTCTATTTATACTGCCATTTTGGTTTGCAAGATATTTCGGTTCAACAAGCTTCGTGCAGATGTCGACTACGAGAGTACTTAATTAACAGAGAAGTAAGGAATATTTTTTTGAAATCAATTTCTTTTACGATTGAGGTAAGAATTTGGAAGAATAAATCCAGTATTAAGCGCAACTTTTTGTGCACAATAAATATACAGTTTTTACAACAGTGGCACTGTAGCTCTCCGGTCTGTCAATATATTTTTCGGAGAGCTACAGGTCTGCAGCTATGCTCAGTGTAATCAGTCGACACCGGTGTAGACGGACGTATGCTATACAGGACTCGGTAGCGAGAATAATAACGTTATACTTCTTATGCATGAAAGTAAGATACCAAATAAATTTACAATTATAGTTGTATAAGACAGTGCAGTATACAAACAACACAGATAAAAGTAACTGCAATAAAATATAAACAAAGGTAATGCAAGATAACCAGCACGAACACGGGTCGCCATTCCACGCCGATACCCGTGACAATAAAGCAGTCAGATGTAACGAATGCGAGGAGTATACCCTGACAAGTAGAGCTTTTCTAAAAAGCTTACCGTCTTTAGCATTAATCTTAAACAGTTAACTGATCTACACCTATCAGGCCGTATAATTTTTTTGAGTTTCTTGATTTTGTATTTCTACATTAGCTTTTTACTGGCATTAGCCCTACCACGGTTGTCCCTCGGTCATCTCCGTAAACTTTGACTGGCCGAGAGCTTTCGGCAAACCTCGGCCGATTCCATTCCCCTCTTCAAAAGAAAGGAGAAAAGAATAATAACAAATTGTAAAGCCTGCAAGCAATGAAAAATCAAATTTTATTTATAATGAAATTTAAGAGACTTATTCATTTATTGCTATAAAAAATACCATGTTATTAAGAATTAATTACTGCTGATTTTGCTGTTCGTTTTGTCATTTTTTTAAGATTGGAAATCCTTGCAAAATTGTTAAGTCGTACGAAAATTAGATCATCAGAAAGTTGTCTCTCTTGCCTTGAACAGCATTTCAACCAATGAAATAGTTGAAAACTTTCTCATCATGCAATTTCTACCAATCACAAAAGAGAGGAAGTGCATAGTCCGAAGACTGTAAAAAACTTCAACTATATAATACCGTCTTCCAAGGAAGACGGTAATTATTGATATATCGTAGATAATGCTATCGAAAACGGCGTATGCCTATTTACGAGTCGCGTTCAGCTTTAAATATCTAATAGTATCCTTTATTATCGGCCGCAGCAGCGGCCGATCTATTTGTGATTGTGTTAGAAAGTGCACATGGGGAAATGAGACGTTATTTTTCATTAGGTCAGGAAAATATTTCTCAAATGATAACAAGTAGAAAACCATGAGTAAAATATTTTCAAAAATTGCTTTGAATATAGTGTTAATTGTTGCTACTATGTTTCAATTTCTTTATCATTTCTCATCAGATAATTGATAATTTGTGGTTATGTAAAAAGAGTTAACAATAGATACTCCCTAGCCTGGGAGTGTATAAGATATGAAAGGAAATCGTCATGATTTTCCGGATAAAAATGACGTGTAAATGTGCATGGATTGGTGAATAAAAATTGAAAAAAAATTCAACCAGTAAAAATTGATTTAAAAGATGTGACACGGCTGCAAATAACACAAAGAAATTTTTCTACATTTTGTACTGCGCATTGCAGCACAGCCATGGGCACTATCACGTGACCAAGATCCAGGGTATCAGCACCTGGTTCATCTTGAGATACCTACATCTTTATTTTGATGGCAATAAATTCTTATCATTTATTGCTGCCCTTTTTACAAAGATGAATCTATTTATAAGCAAAAGGAGGAAATGTCTATTTTTTATTTTAATTAATTATTTATTTTGCTTTGAAGACAGCCAAAAATAAAAATGAATCAACTAATTCACCTTTGAATACTAGTATCTTGACGTGCTTTCCTTTCATGGACACTTTGAAAATTGTAAAGAAATTTGTTTATGCTAAATTTTGTTTGCGGCCAAATTGCTTTGCATCAATTTAACTTGTTAAATACTCTGAAATTAATTCAAAGCAGTTACATGTAGGAGGAGAAAGGGATTTACCAGGAGAAATTTTCAAAATATTGTTTTGCTGGATTGGTTGGGATTTTGACATTTGAATTTCGGACCGAGTTGCATATTCATTGGACCATGAGTAATACAATAAATGTAAAGTAAAATTAATCCTATTAGGTAGAACCTATGTCGAAAAAGTCTTTGTCACAAGATTTGCAAACTTTTCAAAACGATAAATTAGTACTTGCTTATCAATCAGTTAAACCTCGTGATATGTTTCCTTATTATGCCCCCGTAAAAGAAGTTTCGGGGGTATGTGATTTTTCGTGTCCATCCGTCCGTCTGTCTAGCTGTCTCTCTATTATTTGTTCTGTCTTTCTCTGTTTGTCTGTTGCTCGCAAAAACTTTAACCTTGCATAACATAACTTTTGGAGCTATGCCTTTCATATTTCACGTGAGTATTTCTTGTAACAAGACCTTTCTTTTGGTTTCACTAAATCTGACCTTTTGGACTTTGGGGTTTGGCCCACTTTTACGCAAAAATTCCAAACTTTAACTTTGGCCATATCTTTTAAACAGTAGATAACAAGACATTTTTACTTCACTTATTTATTTTTTGTGGAAAGACCTTTTATTTGATACCAACAACTTTGACCTTTGACCTTGGAGATTTCCATACTTATGAAAAAACTTTTACCTTAGCCACAACTTTTGAACGAGTAAGGGATAGGGCTTTCAAACTTCACATTTGTAATTCTTATGTGAAAAACCTTCATTGGATACCAAAAACTTTGACCCTTTGATATTGACCTTGAAAGTTGACCTACTTTTAAAAAGCAAACTTTGATCAGAACTTTTAATGGGTTATGTCTAATGTTTTAATACTTTACAGATTTAATGCTTGTGACAAGACCTTTCATTTGATAGCAAGACCTTTGACACTATGACCTTGACCTTGGAGTTTGACCTACTTATTAAATTTTTTAACCTTGGCCATAACTTCTGAATGTTTAGAACTTGGGCTTTCATACTTTACATACGTATTCCTTGTAGCAAGATCTTTCATTGGATACCAATTACCTTTTTACCTTGGAGATTTTCGTACTTATGTTTAACCTTGGCCATAACTTCTGAACGCCAAGGGCTAGTGATCTAATACTACACATATGTAATCCTTGTGAAAAGACCCTTCATTGGATACCAAGATTTCCAAACTTATGAATTTTTTTTACCCTGGCCTGATTTCATATTAGAATTGCATTTCCATTGATCTTGCATTTAAGAAAGTTTTATTTTCGCTTGTTTGCCATGTTTGATATACTTTCACAAGTATAATTTCAATAAAAAAGGCAATAATATAAGGTTCTTATTATTATTACAAATACTGTAGTAAAATACTTTATTTCTGCCTAAATCTACTGGTTCATCGATAGGCGCAGTTTAAAAAAAAATGACGAGCGGGACGGCATTTATGCAGAATTTTCATGCAAGTCACACATAAAACCAAAAAACTAGATAGTTATTCCTTAAATCTTTATTTCATAGAATTGAAGTATACTTTCATCAAAACATTTGATACCTGGCAAGGCACACTTAATGATTCTGGGTTGATATATGTTTTGATATACTTTCACAACTATAATTTGAATAAAAAATGAATTGATATAAGGTTCTAACATTACCCGTACTTCGTTCCTTTTTTTGGCTATAACACCTGTCTTTTCCTAGAATCAACATTAATTTACCCCTTAGTTTTATACCAATAACCTCCAATATGTCGCTACACTTTTACAGAAAGCATATAAAATGACCCAAGCTACAATACTTTTTTACTGGTATTTCATTAATATTAACGGTCAATTGAGTCTTTGAAATGTAATGGAAACCCATAATTATTGGGTTTGTTCTTCTGTTTCATTGAATCTGAAATTCAAAAACAGCTGAAACAAGTGGATATTTGAGAGCTTTAGAAAGAAGCTTTATTTCATTCATTCATAATAAAGGAAATTAAAAAAATAATAGAAATCGAACAAATTCCTTTTAAGTGAAACTCTTTATAATTTGAAACAATAGTGTCTTAAGCGTAGAAAATTAAACAAAATAAAAAAGTACATTTAATAGCTTGGAGAGAAGCAGATAGCACAAAAAGATTTTGAGGTTTGAAGTGAAGATTGAAACCTAGCCTCCTACTCTGAGTAACAAAATGTTGAGGAACGTCACATATTTTATCCTCATTATAGTATTTCCTTTAATTCATTCTAGCGATCCTTGTATGAGTTTCAATGAAGACAGAATTGTAGGAAAGAAAATTTTTGTGCATCCTATAAAAATCATAAAAGATATAGGGTAACGACTCTGTTTGAAACAATGCGAAAAACACGCGTCGTGCTTTTCCATCAATTTCAATCGGAAAACGTTTGAATGTGAATTGCTTAATGTGTTGGGAAATTCATCATCACGGTTTGTCGATGATAGCAACTACATTTTTGAAGAACTAACAAAAGACGTAAGTACACAACTTTAATTGTTACAAATATAATGTAGGATTTTAAATATTTATTATACAGCTGTAGTCTTTGATATGTAGCAGTAAAAATATTAATTAAAGAAAAAAATCGAACGTCCAGATCAGATCAATGTATGTTATAACTGTAGGATGACAACAGAACACTTTGTGGAGATTCATTAGATATGTTATAACTGTAGGGTGACAACAGAACACTTTGTGGAGATTCATTATGTATGTTATAATTGTAGGGTGACAACAGAACACTTTGTGGAGATTCATTATGTATGTTATAAGTGTAGGGTGACAACAGAACACTTTGTGGAGATTCATTATGTATGTTATAACTGTAGGCTGACAACAGAACACTTTGTGGAGATTCATTATGTATGTTATAACTGTAGGGTGACAACAGAACACTTTGTGGAGATTCATTTTGTATGTTATAACTGTAGGCTGACAACAGAACACTTTGTGGAGATTCATTATGTATGTTATAACTGTATAATGACAACAGAACACTTTGTGGAGATTCATTATGCATGTTATAACTGTAGGGTGACAACAGAACACTTTGTGGAGAATCATTATGCATGTTATAATTGTAGGGTGACAACAGAACACTTTGTGGAGATTCATTGTGTATGTTATAATTGTAGGGTGACAACAGAACACTTTGTGGAGATTCATTATGTATGTTATAATTGTAGGCTGACAACAGAACACTTTGTGGAGATTCATTATGTATGTTATAATTGTAGGCTGACAACAGAACACTTTGTGGAGATTCATTATGTATGTTATAATTGTAGGCTGACAACAGAACACTTTGTGGAGATTCATTATGTATGTTATAACTGTAGGGTGACAACAGAACACTTTGTGGAGATTCATTATGTATGTTATAACTGTAGGGTGACAACAGAACACTTTGTGGAGATTCATTATGTATGTTATAACTGTAGGGTGACAACAGAACACTTTGTGGAGATTCATTATGTATGTTATAACTGTAGGGTGACAACAGAACACTTTGTGGAGATTCATTATGTATGTTATAACTGTAGGGTGACAACAGAACACTTTGTGGAGATTCATTATGTATGTTATAATTGTAGGGCGACAACAGAACACTTTGTGTAGATTCATTATGTATGTTATAACTGTAGGGTGACAACAGAACGCTTTGTGGAGATTCATTATGTATGTTATAACTGTAGGATGACAACAGAACACTTTGTGGAGATTCATTATGTATGTTATAATTGTAGGATGACAACAGAACACTTTGTGGAGATTCATTATGTAACAACTATTCCACCTGTATTTCTACGTCATCAACCAAGAAAATCTGCATTGCTACACTAACAGGTTGGTCATTATTCTGTTTAAGGAGATTTTGAAAATATATTAATTAGAACTGCAGGCACACTTAACTTACATTGTAAAATTAATATCATTTGACTGGACGTTTGGGCTCAATTACTGTTCGTTATCAGCATAAGAGATTTCTTCTAAAACATTTTTTTTCAAATCCTGTAACAATTAAAATGCGTATGGAATATGCTTGGCAAGCACATTAATTAAAACCCCTAAAGAAATTACGTTTGATTCGGCATGCCAAGTATTTCTGGCATGTTTATAAAACTTAAACTTTACTCTAGCAATTCATTTTCAAATTAGTTCAAATGCGTATGTGAAACTTATTGCAAAATCTTGAATTTAAATATTAATCAAAAGAGCCCCGTGGGGAATCTGGGTTGAGAATAGGCCCTCAGTACCCTCTTGCTTGTCGTCTCTCTCTCTCTCTCTCTCTCTCTCTCTCTCTCTCTCTCTCTCTAAATGGGGCGGTCCTTCGGATGAGACCGTATAAACCGAGGCCCCGTGTCACAGCAGGTGTGGCACGATAAAGATCCCTTCCTGCTCAAAGGCCGTAAGTGCCGAGCATAGGCCTACATTTGCAGCCCTTCACCAGCAATGGTGACGTCTCTATATCAGTGAAATATTCTGGAGAGGGACGTTAAACAGTATACAATCAATCAATCATTAATCAAAAGAAAACATGTAAATGGGGGAAAATGCTGTTTTAGCTCGAGGTACTATGCAAAAACACTTTATTAATTGTTGTTTTATTATGAATATTATGAACAAATTTTACAATAGAATAATTTGTGTTGGCTTCATATAAATATATCAGTATATTTGTAATAAATATTGCTGTCATTCATTGCAATGTTTTTTGGTTACCTATATTTATTAATTAAATATATTAAGAAAGTTTCTCAATTATGTAACGATTCTCAAATATTAGAATCATCTATTCTTATATGTCTTAAGGTAGCTATTTTTTTCTTTAAAGAATGTTCGTTCAGAACCTGTCCCTTTCCTGGAAAATGGAATTATTCTACGTCAAATTATTATCCTCCTTCTGTAACATTTGGCTGTCAACAGAACTACATTGCCATAGGTCAAGGAAACACAACAAACTGTACACCCGGAAGGAAATGGTCACCTCTTTCTTTGACTGCGAATTCCTGGGTATTACAGATCTTATTAAGAAATTTGCTGTAATTTGTTGATCAAACCTTAACTATTCCACGTACCACAATTGGAAATCTTAATATTCTTTATATATTTATAAATTAACTTCTCTTTTATGCATATTGTATATAAGATTGTTTTGTTTTGACGATCGTTTTAAAGGTTCAATACGATTACAAAGCGGAAGTTCGCAAAACGAAGGCAGGGTTGAACTCTCTATCAACAACACATGGGGAACCATTTGTGCTGATTCTTGGACCGAAACAGAAGCTCGGGTTGTTTGCCAAATGATGGGGTATACCGGGTAAGTGTTTTATGGAAAGCCATAGCGGACCCTTGTTATCAGTCTTCATTTGACCGAGATATCCATCCTGACTTGGTCAAGATTATGCATGTAAAGATCACGGCTTGGTCGTGTTTGAAATCCTGACTTGGCGTAAATTGAAATGAAAAAGATACAACATGTCTTTGGGATTCTAAGTGACTTTCCGTACCCTTTAAAGAAATATTTGTTTCATTCTTTTTAGCTGTAACTTACTTTTAACTGTCACTAAACAGATCATTTATTTACTTTCAGTATTGCCACTCCAAGAACAGCTGCCTATTTTGGGAAAGGTGAGGGCCATCTGGCTAATGGTGCGAAGTGCTCTGGGTCGGAATCTCATCTGCTGTTGTGTGAACATTCTCCAATAGGAAGCCATAATTGTTATCATTTTGAGGATGCCGGTGTTACATGCGAGTAAAACTCTAGGAATGGCATTTTGCCATTGTTTGCGAACGAAACATTCTTGACATTGAAAAAATATTTTTAAAACATTTTGGAAATTAAATGTGTATGAGCCAATTTATATTTAAATTTTCTGTTTACGTATTTCTTTTGTCAGTCATCCACAAAAGTTTTTTGTTGTTGCACAAATTGAATTATTTGGCTGACTGGATCATGTTTTTGTAATGCATGACATCTGTTTAACATTGATGGAATTCTGGTACTTGTGATGAAAGAAAAAAACATAGCCCTGCTTACTTTCTTTGATGACAAGATTGAGTTTGATAAAAATGTATGTTTGGTATACGATTTCACAATTGATATCTTGTTTGTTAATTACAACATTGATTATCAATTTATGTCGAGTGTATCGTCAAAAGAAGCCTGACTGATTTCTCAATGTCTATATAGAATGCAGGGAAAATCAATGGATCTGTAATGCAATAAACCTTTTAAACAATCCCTTCAAAAGGTCTCTCTCTCTCATAAGTAAATATGTATAATTTAATTTAAGAAATATACGTCATTTGATGAGATAAAAGATTTACTCTATATCGTATAACATACTTTGCCTACATCGCAATGATTAGGTAAAAAATGTATTACTCGTTTTGACGCACAATTTTAAACCATTTTTAGAGGGAAAAGTGTATATACTGAAATTAAATGAGGAATGAAGCTAAAATATTTAAACCTATTGATATGTTATACGATATAACATAACGTTGGACAGTCTAACTTTTTTATAAACCGCTGTGTGTTATATCTTATAACACACTTTTTAGGTTAAAATAAGCTTCATGCCTGATAAATTTTTTTAATTAAAACTGCGAAGTAATCAAAATAGTTTGAATTGAAAGTTTTTGATATGATATGAACTGCATGTATTTTAAATATCCTTATATATCATTTATATCCACAACTTTTCCACTAATAAAAGTAGCTTTCACAATATGAAAAGCCTTTCCGTAGCTTGTTCTTGTTACTTGAAAACTAGTGAAGACACGAGAACTTGAGTTGAGTGAAAATGTCATTTATTGACCAGATAAATGACGAAAGTGAACAAAAACACATAAATATACAATATTACATACAATCATGTAAATTATAGCTGGGATAAGGCCAAATAATGATTAGTTTCAACTTAGATATGATATATTGCGACTTAGTGTTTGACACGCATTTTTAGGTGAAACCTTTTCTAAGCTTTGGATATTGTCGTAAAACAATGAACTGCATGTATTTTAAATATCCTAATATATCATTTATATCCACAACTTTTCCACTAATAAAAGTAACTTTCACAATATGAAAAGCCTTTCCGTAGCTTGTTCTTGTTACTTGAAAACTAGTGAAGACACGAGAACTTGAGTTGAGTGAAAATGTCATTTATTGACCAGATAAATGACGAAAGTGAACAAAAACACATAAATATACAATATTACATACAATCATGTAAATTATAGCTGGGATAAGGCCAAATAATGATTAGTTTCAACTTAGATATGATATATTGCGACTTAGTGTTTGACACGCATTTTTAGGTGAAACCTTTTCTAAGCTTTGGATATTGTCGTAAAACAAGCGAGGTTTATGACCTACATACTGATTTAACAAACAGTCTCTTTAAAATCAAACAAACTGACTAGTGATTTAAACTAAAAAATATATTAGTAATATTCATTTTACAGGAAAAAGTCTTGCATATAGGAAATGCGTACAGATCATTAACATCCCCTTTTCTCATTATTATATACAGTATACAAAGAAAGGAAGTTAAATCTGATCTAATTTCTGGTTTCAGCTTTTCAATATATTTCCCTCCTGAGATTAACTAACCATGTAACTGAAATGATAAGTTTTAGGTTACTTACTGGAATCTTTCTCTTTTCCTTTACAGGTATTATATATTGTTAGTATAAAAGGCAACTACTATATGATATTGTTGATTGTGAAATGTTTTGTTCTTATTCAATAAAAAACTTAACATATTTTTAAATACAAATATTTTATATAGTTGATGAAGTAGTTTCGGTTATAACATGTATATTTTAAGTAATATTTTTTCAATTAAAAGTAATTTATGAAAAATGATGTAGATGATAAACATTATAATCATTAATATTGCATTTATTACCGTCATATGTATTACAGTCACTTATTTGTCATCTGTTTTTGTCTTCTTTTTGGTATCTGGGTTTTAAATGATTAAAAGAAAAAGAATAAAACTAATTCTCGATGAATTAAAAAAAAACACAAATTGTCTGCTTTACTTTTGAATATAATCGCCCAAGGTCTACTTCGTTTAAACCATATTTTATTTGAAAATGGCCAGCTGAAAATACAGACAAGAAGTACAAAAATCTCCAAGTCTCCTTGAAATATCTATATTTTTTTATTATTAAGGTAAGGTTTGCGTCTCCCTCCAACTCATATTTTTTTTAATATGCACACATGCTATATATCAATTTATTGAAGGAGATAAGCTTCATCATTTAATATGATTTTCAAAGATATTGCCCGTCCCATTTTTTAGTAAAAGACGCCAAATTTAACGTATTTCATATTTCATCTCGAATATTATTTTCATAGAAAAATTGATTTATTTTATAAATTATCAAACTTTTATAATTAAAATGACCTGAATTAGTATAATTCATGCTTCTATTATTTAAACTTTTAATTTTCAGTTATCAAAAATGTGAAAATTTGGGT
>NW_026941468.1:0-13489 GCF_032062105.1 Saccostrea cuccullata
CAAAATCAATGATTTAGGACAACATCGTATTTATTTTCGCATTGGCCAATTGGTATTATAGTTTTTCTAACAGTTTTTGTTATACTCTTCGCTATTATCAATTTTACCTAAGGAGACGAGGACGTTCGGATGAACAAATTACTTGTGCTGAAAATGAAGCAACATATCAGGAGATAACATTACAATAAAAAAATGGGGGTCTTTTACTCCCAGTACATATCCACTCTCTACATGAACCATCACATAACCCACCAGGGATATTTATGAATAAACAAAATGAGAGCACTGAACTGCAGACGTATAATTATGAATCATCACCAAAATGAAAATATTTAATGGACAAAGATGTGTACTTCATATTTTATAAACAGTTCAGCGAAAACGTCAATTGTCAAACATTTACAATATACGCTCTGAAAACTGGAATCTCAGAAAAAACGAAATTCACTAGGAAGTAGAAGAAAAAAACATGATCATTGGAAGAAAAAATCAATATGTATCAATAACCATTTTGACTGAGGCTCGGACTTCCAAAGTATTGAAACTTGTTGTAGTGGATGCCTTTAAAAGAAATAAGGAACAGTACACGAAACATGACTATGTAGAATTTAATTTTAAAAGAAACAAATATCATGTTATTATTGAATAGATTCTGTTGATGAGTAATCAATACAGTTATGTTATTTTTAATTTAAGTCAAAAATGGGGAAGTTTTTGTATATATATATGATTTTTTACAAGGAAATTATGATCCCAAATTCCGGAAATTGTTGAAGAGATTGTCAAGGAAACAAAATTGCATGTTCATACATGTAACTGGTGCATATGCGAAAACTGCTTGTATAGATCAGATTTGGTGAGAATGATATCGAAACGAATGCATAAACTTAAGAGAAGTATTACTATGTAAAGGAAGTTCATTTTCGTTTTCTACAACAAAAGTGATGGGTCATTGTTAATTATTTTCAGATGTATAATACCGTATCATTAGATATAAAGTGCAGAAGAAAAGTGAACATAGTTATGTTGCAAAATGCGTTTTATCTTCGTGGTATTAGGATTGATATTTTTGCATTATGAAGATTATGTTGCTTCATACATGAAGTTGGGTTGGTTTTTTTCCTGTTAATTTACAATCTATGTATCTACATGAATCTCTTCTTTTTATATTTATTTTTTTGCGCATCATTTACTCATATTTTAAAAAAACTTTCATTTACTTTTGTATATGGAATCTATTGTAGAGTTCACAAACTTTTTTAAAGAAATAAGCAAATCGTTGCATTTAGTGTTAGTTGTCTAGCTGTTTTGTCTAGATGTAATTTTTCAATAAAATAATAAAGATGAGAATGCTTTGTTAGTTAATACAGATTCATAGAAGTTATTTTAAAACTTTACAAACTTAATGCTTGTAGTTAACATGTACATCATACGTTTTTATATTATATTTGTTCTGCAATAATGGAGATTTACATTAATAAAACAAACGAAAACCTTTGTATACAGCTCAACGCACTTTCTAAGTTCACATGGTTTTTCGCACAAATTAAGGTCACATTTTTCTTGCAGTAAAACTTAAAATTATGAAGCTTCAGTACTAGACATAACCCTTATATTATAAAATATTTCATGATTAAGGTGCATATTCTCTAAAATTATTATCTTAAGTTTTTTTACAACTCAATGTTTTAGAGAAATTTGTTTATACATATGGATGATGTTACAGTTGTATGATTCTGCCATAGATATTCAGAAATTAATTAATCGAATTTTCCTTGATACCATTTAGTTGAAATGTTCAAATTAAATTCTTTCAGATGAGTATTTTACTAAGTATTTTGCATACTTTTTGTACTTGTTTTGGTTTTGTCGAAATGCGGCGCTGAAAAATGGCAAAACTACATAGAGAAACGATGTCAAAGGATTGGATAATAAAGTAAAGTGTTAATATTGAAAAGAAAATTCTTTTACCTTTTATGGTATGAAACTTTAATTTTTTTCGTTTGAAGGTATCCTTCATGATGCAAGATTTCAGAAAGTTAATCAGAAAAAATACCAACTTTTTAACATGGAAGCAGTCGAACAGATGAAAATTATTTCTATAATCTTGCGCCTTAGTGTCACATTAATGTACCGAAATACAGAAGTTACATGAACTGCACTGTTTCTGTGACCAGGCAAGGCAAATGTATGCTTTAAAACGAACGGATACAAAGACGGCTGCATTTGACGAGAAACCACGAAAAAATCATTTGGAAACTGTCATAATCTATCACCTAAGAGCTTGTAGATAAATTCTACAAATTATTATGTTTGAATTATGTTTAAACTAATGGAATACGATAAAAATGTTGTTATACATTACTTTTAAAATATAAATTGTTGTAACGTTATGCAACTTTTGCATTAAAACAATGTGACCTTAATTTGTGCGAAAAATCATGTAAGTTTAAAAAGTACATTGAGCTGTACTTGTACATGTACAAAAATATACAAAAATTCAAAAAAATAAATTTGCTTGCTTTTAAGATAGGCAATAGTTTATTAACACGAGTGTAGACAATGTGTATCAAACAATACAAAATTTTTAAATTATGATTAGTATTTTTTGTCATGTGCTTGAAAAATGATTAAAGAGTGCTTGACACATTATAAACATATGGAAAACAGCAATAACTTTGGAATTTCAATGCAGTATGCTAAGGCGCAAATATTTTATATGTTCATTGTGCCATTTTGTATGGTTTCCAACTAAATAAAAATGATAAAGTATACTTTTTGTAAGTTTTCAACCATAGTTTTTTTAACAGTCTGCTATAGCAACCATTACAAAATGTAGATTGTCTTAGATCTTGGCATCTTTTCGAACAAAAGTTCACTTCGACTGAAAAGAAAACAGAGTAAATTATCCTTAACTAACCTTAACTTATATCAAATTATTACTCGAATTCAACAACGATAAGAAGTTCTTTACCTGTTATGAACATTGAGCAAAATATCTAGATTTATGTGTTTACTTGCAAGTCTGTATTTGCCCTCAGGCGAAATGCAGAGTTACATATATGTAATTCAATGCATCAAGGCATTATTTCAAGAAAGAAAATTTCAAAAATGCTTATCCCTAAAGGTTATAACTATTGTCAAAAAATACATAATATGCATCAGCAGTTTAAGTTTCGTGGGCAATGGTTACAAAAATGTACCCTTATAATGATAAGGATAATGCAGATCCTGTTAGTATTTTCATATATTAATGTATTTTTTGAAATGCATATGAATATACGTTAAATTTTGGATAATATGATAAACGTTTATGGATACAGTAGTAATGGATTGAAGAGCCCAATAAGAAATAATTCATGCGGACAGTTTGTAATATGAATAGGTTTTCTTAGAAAATAATGGAGATAAATTTAGGTGATGCTATTATTTAAACATACTTTTGCTTTACAGCGGTAACGCATTTTCAATCTTCTCTTTTTCCCTGTATTTGAAAAATGTATTTTTAAATTTTAGAACAAATGTGTAATTGAATAGTGTAGTTTAGGTCAAATATAAAAAAGGCTACGCATTCTTACTTTTTTAAATCCTGTTCGTGTTATTCTAATGAACAAATCCAAATAAAGAGAATATTTCACTCACTCATTTTTAATTCTTTGCAAAAATAACAGGATTGGGCCTATAAAATTAAAAAAAAATACATGTTTTACAATCAACGAATTAATTATAATGAATATATATACACACACACACACACACACACACGCGTGTATATATATATATATATATATATATATATATATATATATATATATATATATATATATAAAGCACTAAAAATGACCAACGACACGAACAATAAAAATTGTAAAATTTTCGGGACGCCCTGTCCCTTCCTCAGGACAAAGAAAAAATTTAAAAAGTCATAAGAACAAAGGAAAAAGAGAAACAAAAACAACTAGCACTACTACTAAACTACTAAACACTAGATATTTACATACTTAATTACATGTTGAATTGGAAATTTTTAAGAACACTAATAAAGAAAGAAATCCAGACCGCTATGAAATGCGTCCGGTCTATCGGGTATACTCGGGTGAAGTGCGATAATTGAAGAATTAATTATGCTAATTAATTACGACAATCAGTAAATCGTACATTGTTTCATTCTCTCAAAATGGCGTAACTTTACTTAATAAAGAATAATGAAAGAAAAATCATATAATAGGGATATTCAAACATATGAATTGTGATCAATTATAAATTTTGAAATATTTAAGGACTTATTAACGGGAAAAAATAATTAACAAAGGCGCATTAATACATAGTTATGTGGTTGTTCGAGTTCGAGAGTTGGTGTCACAAATTAACTGTAGAGTTTACACTAAATTGAGAGAATAATTTTGTTTAGTATGATCAGGTATTGGGTCTAATTTACGTTCATTCTGGTGAAGTCATTCAATTTGTTAATACCATTTGGGGGGTGGTTGAACTACTTCAATCTGTGCATCCAGAACTTTTCTTTGCTTTTCCTCTGAGCATCTGTCCATCTTGGGTTATGGTCAATCACCACTACTGTCATGTCCTCCCATTTGTGACCCTCAAGGTTGAAATGTTCCCCAACAGGTTCATTGAGTTTTTTGGTCCTAATGGTCGAACGGTGGTTATTGACTCTCCTACGGAGATCTCCTGTTTCACCAATATACTGTTTGGAGCAAACTTTGCAACTGATGAGATAAATGCAGTTGTCAGTATGACAGGACAAATTCCCTAGTATTTTGTAGCTGCGGCCTGTAACAGGGCTGTTAAAACTGTCTGTGCCAGTGCTGTGCTTACAAAGAAGACATCTTCTGTAAGAGCAAGTTTTAAAGCCCCCGTTAGGTAATGGGTTGTCCAGTCTGGTTCTTACTACCATGTCCTTTAGATTCCTTGGGCGTCTGTATGCAGCCAATGGGGGTTCCTTAAAGACCTCTGCCATTCGTTTGTTTGAATGGAGAATTGGTAGGTTCTTTTGAAGGATACCGCTAAGGTTCTTACCTGATCATACTTAAACAAAATTATTCTCTCAATTTAGTGTAAACTCTACAGTTAATTTGTGACACCAACTCTCGAACTCAACAACCACATAACTATGTATTTATGTGCTTTTGTTAATTATTTTTTCCCGTTAAATAAGTCCTTAAATATTTCAAAATTTATAAAATCCATCACAATTCATATGTTGGAGACGGAATTCGATTTCACCATCAATCAGGGTTTTCTAGTATCAGGAATACGTTTTTCGAATTAGATACGTCTACTGCCATTTTGATCGACTGATGAAAGGTGTTGGCAACGTTTGATGATTTACTCGAGGTTCTCGCGACAATCCACCCACTTCATCTCTATATCGTCAATGAAACGCAACAAGCTATGAGGCCTAAATGGTGCTTGAAGTAGCAACTTCACCCAGTATACCCATGAAGACCGGGAATGCATTTTTCATAGCGTCCCATATCTTGCAGGTAATGTTCTCCTTAAACATTAAGTTGTTGAACTTGCAAAATTTCCAGAGCTTAGCAAGGGACTCGGTAATTAAGTATGTAAATATCTAGTGTCTCTAGTAGCTTAGTAGTAGTGCTAGTTGGTTTTTGTTTCGTCTTTAGTCACTAGGGTATGTTCTTATGACTTTTTAATGTAGTCCTAGTGTCCTTAGGAAGATGGCAAACTTTCTACGTGTGGACGGAGATGTAAATCAATGAAAAATCCGTGGGGTGTCCAATTTGACTATGGGGCGACCTGGCATGTCGTTGTGTATTTTAGGAAGCAGATAGAATTGCTTTATAGTATATATATATATATATATATATATATATATATATATATATATATATATATATATATATATATATATATATATATATATATATATATATATATATATATATATATATATATATATATATATATATATATATATATATATATATATATATATATATATATATATATATATATATATATATGTAAAGCGGGACTAAAAATGACCATGTCGACACGAACAATAAAAATTGTCAAATTTTCGGGACGCCCTGTCCCTTCCTCAGTACAAAGAAAAAAATTAAAAAGTCATAAGAACAAAGGAAAAGACAAATAAAAACAAAAACAACTAGCACTACTACTAAACTACTAAAACAGGAGATATTTACATACTTAATTACATGTTGAATTGGAAATTTTTCAAGAACACTAAAAAAGAACTAGATGTATTGAGCACTGGGCAGACGTCAGGAGTTTGTATGCGTCCGGTCTATCGGGTATAATGCGTTTGAAGTGCGGGGTTTGCATGTTTTGTTAACTCTGAATTAAGTTGTTGCTAATTAATTACGACGCAGTAAATTTCTTTTTCTACATTGTTGTTTATTCTTAGGGCCAATTATGGTGTCTAAATATTATGTGCTTAATAAAGAATAATGGGACATGATATCGTAATAGGGATATTCAAACATATGAATTGTGATCAATTATAAATTTTGAAATATTTAAGAAAGACTTATGACATCAGTTGGAAAATCTACTTGTAATAACGGCGCATTAAAGCATAGATTTATGTTAGGTGTAACATTTATCTGAAAGCCTTTGGTGTCACAAATTACACTCTAAGAAGTTTCTGTAAATTGGAGACCCAGTGTTTTTTTATTGATTTTTGGTGTTCTTTCTTTAGAAGTTTAAATGTTGGGTTATCTTTAATACACATATTTGAAAGGAAATTACAATTGCCAAAATGATAAGACTACTTTTAAGTTTTTAGTCGTATGAAGTGAGATTCAACGAACGACATTGTTCTGTATTCTAACGGATTTCGTAGATAACTCGTGCACGAATTCAAAAATATTAAAAACAAACGGCACGTGAGCAAAAATCGAAAGGGAAAAGCGGAAAGAACTTCTTTGCAAAGGTAGGAAACAAAATAAATAGTAAAAAAAGACAGTTTTAACAGCCCTGTTACAGGCCACAACTACAAAATACTAGGGAATTTGTCCTGTCATACTGACAACTGCATTTATCTTCTCAGTTGCAAAGTTTGCTCCAAACAGTATATTGGTGAAACAGGAGATCTCCGTAGGAGAGTCAATAACCACCGTTCGACCATTAGGACCAAAAAAACTCAATGAACCCGTTGGGGAACATTTCAACCTTGAGGGTCACAAATGGGAGGACATGACAGTAGTGGTGATTTACCATAACCCAAGATGAACAGATGCTCAGAGGAAAAGCAAAGAAAAGTTCTGGATGCACAGATTGAAGTCATTCCGCCCAAATGGTATTAACAAATTGAATGACTTCACCAGAATGAACGTAAATTAGACCCAATACCTGATAATACTAAACAAAATCATTCTCTCAATTTAGTGTAAACTCTACAGTTAATTTGTGCCACCAACTCTCGAACTCAACAACCACATAACTATGTATTGCTTACGCCTTTGTTAATTATTTTTTCCCGTTAATAAGTCCTTAGATATTTCAAAATTTATAATTGATCACAATTCATATGTTTGAATATCCCTATTATATGATTTTTCTTTCATTATTCTTTATTAAGTAAAGTTACGCCATTTTGAGAGAATGAAACAATGTACGATTTACTGATTGTCGTAATTAATTAGCATAATTGATTCGTTCAATTATGTAAATCGCACTTCACCCGAGTATACCCGATAGACCGGACGCATTTCATATAGCGGTCCGGATTTCTTTCTTTATTAGTGTTCTTAAAAATTTCCAATTCAACATGTAATTAAGTATGTAAATATCTAGTGTTTAGTAGTTTAGTAGTAGTGCTAGTTGTGTTTGTTTCTCTTTTCCTTTGTTCTTATGACTTTTTAACTTTTTTCTTTGTCCTGAGGAAGGGACAGGGCGTCCCGAAAATTTGACAATTTTTATTGTTCGTGTCGTTGGTCATTTTTAGTGCTTTATATAAATTTCCATCCGTGACCTTGTATCTACTTGGTAGATCCGACATATAGGATATACAGTGTTGTTGGTTTTTTTGTGCTTTATATATATATATATATATATATATATATATATATATATATATATATATATATATATATATATATATATATATATATATATTTATATATTATAAACTATAAAATGAGTTATTTAGAAATGAATATATGAAAAAAACGTTTATAATGAAACAAACTTGTTCATCTCTCTTCTAATGTCACAGATTGTTTAACCGTATTCCACAGAATTTTATCCCCTTGCACTAAACGGTACAAATAAAATTGATTTCTCAGAATAAAGTATAAAATCACCTGATAAAAAGGAAAAAGCAAAAATATTGTTGAGAATCCATAGCTTTGGTAAAGTGAAGTTGAGGCCCGGTTAACCATCAAATATACAAAATAAATCCAATAAGAAAGAAAACCTAAACATAAAAAGGCTTAGTATCATCAAGCATTTAAATTTAGGAGACTGATCTTTTTCTCAGTAAATATAACATTTAAAACCTTAGGATTCGTGAAGGTCATAATGCTATATAACTTTATTATTTTGTAATTTGAACAATCTCAAACTTATATTAAGGACTCACAATTTCTTTCGACAGTGGCACATAAGAAAAAAACTCGGTTTATAATCTGCAAGGAATGTACTTTGCTGTGCTGTCACTAGTCTTCTCTTTTCTGATTCTTCGTATATTGAACACAGCTAGAATAAAGCCGTCAGTAAAATATCAAACTGTTCATACCGTAGTAACTATAGTAACGTATAATAGCAACATAACGTATCTACGACGCCATGTGAAATACAATCTGAACTTTCAAAATGGCTCGTGCAGTTTTATTTCCATCAGCAAGAAAGTCAGATCATGTAACCAAGCTCATGTTATTCAAAATATAATATCAATTTAATTACTATTGTTATAAGGAAATACATGTACATCGGCAATTATAAATGTTTGAAATTTAAATATCCCTTTCCGTTTTGCTTGTTCGATATGCACACCTTACACGTCCGTAGACAGGGATAGAATTTACAGCACAAGTGATTAACAGGGGATAACTTGAATGTATAACTTGAAGCTTTTCTGCGTGAATCTTGCACGGAAGAAGAGGACATCCTCTAATTTAGTTTGTTGGGGATGGTTTGGAGTTTATCCATTTTTGAATAAATCGCGATAAAGAGTGAAAAATAACATTCTAATGTAGGAATGTAATATGTGCGAAACATTTTCTTAAAGCCGCTTATCCCGAAACAGGCACATATTATCTTACACGATAAAAGTACGTCATTACATAGATCATATATAAAAATAAATTATAAGATTGATTTAATAGTTTATTACAAAAATCCTTACATGGAAAACGCAGATCAAAAATCTTAATGACAAACAGTAGTTCCTGACGGAAGTTAAGATCTGTTGTGAAGTCAATTTTGAAAAAAATAAGTTTATCGGATATATCTAATAATGAAGATAATTCAAACCCGTATTTTTTTTCTCTATTAGTAGAAGCCTTAGTCATAATACATCTTTTCAAAATTAAAATTAATTGAATATAATCCATAGTAATTTTTATATCAATATGCATATTTAAAAGATAAAGGAAAATCATATATTTTAAATGATTTTTTGTAAAGGTTTTAAAATAGTGTCCGTGTACAGGTAATATATGTAATTTGTTGTGAAAAAAAATACTCGGGTTTGTTCTTATAATAAACATGTAAGCGATCAATTTAATTTTTCGAAGGAGATTTCACGCGATATCAACAATGATCAACATAGGATCATTTTTTGTGTGACCTAACAAAAAAATATTTTTTTAACTTTTGAATTTTGATATCTTTTAAAAGAAAAAGACCTTGGAGATATAATTTGACAAAAATTGAAACAATTTATGGACAATCATTTTTCAAGAAGAAAAACGAATATATATTTACGGATTAGAATCAGACAAGCAGCTTTAAGAAACAAGCAAATTCAAAGAATTGGGGGGGGGGGGCACTTTCGGTGTCTTTGTGGGTGAGATGTAGTTTAATGACATACTGTGTCAAATATGAACGCCCTATCATATGTAATTTTGAAATTTTCACCGAAGTTTAAAAAATATAAGGTCAATCGAATCGCGAAGATCAAGGAGTTTTAGAAATAATAGCATGCTCGGAAATGTCTTTCCACAGGTAATGCACATGTCAAATATGAAATCCCTATCTCATCTCAATCAAATGTTAAAAGGAACTAGATGTGAAACACTGATGACCCCGTTGGCACCATCGCGAAGATTAAACTTTTCTTTAATGCAAATTAAATATATTTGTACCCAAATAGGGTCTTCTCACGAGAAATACAATTGTAAAATATGAAAGGTCTTAAAACAAGGGTTATATAAATGTATGTGAAGTATGAAAGTTATGGTCAAGATTTGTGTTTTAAAACTAGGTCTAACTCTAAGGTCAAATGTTCAAAGTTCTTGGTATCCAATGAAAGGACATCTTAGAAGAATTACAAATGTGAAGTATGAAAGCCCTAGCCTTTACATGTACCATCCAAAAGTTATAACTGAGGATTACAATTCTTAAAAAGAAGGCCAAACTCCAATGTCATGGTCAGAGGGTTAACGTTCTTGATTTTCAATGAAAGTTGTTGTCATAAGGATTGCATATGTGAAGTATGAAAGCAAAAGCCCTCACTCTTCAAAAGTTCCTCTCAAGGTTTGTGGTTAAAAGTAGGTCAAACTCCAAAGTCAAGATCTAGGAATCACAGGTCAAAGTTCTTGTTATCCAATGAAAGCCTTTTCACATGAATTACATATGTGAAGTTTGAGAGCCCTAGCCCTAACCCTTTTAAAAGTTATGAACAAGGTAAAGTTTTTAAAAAGTAGGTTAAACTTCAAAGTCAAGGTTAAGTCAAGGGTAATTGTGCTTGATATCCAATGAAGAGTCTTGTCACAAGAAATAAATATTTGAAGTATGAAGACCCTAGCCCTAATTCTTCAAAAGTTATGGCAAAGGTTTAGCTTTTTAAAGTAGGCCAAACTCCAGAGGTCAAGGTAGAAGGTCAAAGATCTTTTAATCCAATGAAATTTCTTCTCCACAAGGATTACTCATGTGAAGTATGAAGCCCTAGCCTTTACCGTTCAAAAGTTCTGGCCAAGGTTAAAGTTTATAGTCAAAATGTCAAAGTTGTTTGAATCCAATGAAAGGTCTTACAACAAAGAATACCTATGTGAAATATGAAAGTCCTAGTATCTACCATTCAAAAGTTACGGACAGAATAAAAGTGTCGAATTTTTGTGTAAAAGTTGGCCAAACTCCTAAGGTCAAGGTCAATTGGTAAAAGTTGTTGGTAGTCAAAGAAAGGTCTTGTCACAATGAAAGTACATGTGAAATATCAAAGTCATAGCTCCACTAAATCAAATGTTATGGGCAAGGTTTTAGTTTTTGTGTCAGACTGACAGACAGACTGACTGACTGACTGCCGGAGTCGGACAGACGAATGAGATTAAATGTCCCCTCGCTTTCGCGAAAGCGAGGGACAATAAAAAGCAGACTTCCCCCAGCACTTATTTATATGTACCAGATATCACGATGAATTGAACTATGTAACAAACTTTACTCAATAATTTTGTTTTGCACTCGTGCCGATGCGATTTTTTTGCAACTTTTTAGAATGCAATAAATGTCCGTCACGTGATCAACAAAGTCATGTGGCATCGCAAAAAAAAGAATTATTACAATGCCTGATTAAAATCGGAGTCGCTGTAAATTTAAGCGAGGATTTCAGTATATTTTTTCTTACCTGCAAGATATATTACTGTATAACAAATCAATTGTTTTTTCAAAGAGATTTTCGATATACCTTTAAAATTTATTGGATCAAAAACTTTCCAACGAAGGATAGGAAGTATCACTACATTTTAAGTCGCAGCAACTCCTGTTAAATAATTTTACAGTTACTGTATTTAAAGAATACATTAAATAATGCGTCAATTCGTTAAATAGCATATTCCGATAACACACACAACTAATATGCATAACAATACAGGTAAAGTATTTTGGATCATATTAGATCAGAAACACACATAGATTGTGTAGCCTATACAAACTGTACCGTACAGTTTTAAATCACCGCTATCACAAGATTACTGATTTTTTTTGTACAGTTTTTGTACAGATGCATTAAATAGTGATATAAAAACATTTAATTTTATATACCTACTACTGTTAATATTAATTTTCATATTTTACCTATCAGCACTTATTTTATACAATATAAAAGTTTTAATGAATAACAGCTGCCATACCCCTTTTAATTATACACAAACCAAAGTTGCAAAACACAACGCAATTACTTGTATTTAAAAAAAAACGAAAATACCGTACTTACCTATTGATATAGATGATTTAACTATTTTTTCACAAAATAGTACGTTAATGCTAACGAAAACGGTAAAAAGCAATATCCAAAGTAAAAGTGGCTGGTGATAGACCTTTTCATATGCCGACATATTTGTTTCAATCAAAACATGTCATAAAACTTTTTTATTAGTCATTTTTACGATAGGTTTTTGAAAAACTTGGTATGTTACATGAACTTATAGATAATAAATACCTTGCCGAATAAATTTATGGTTATGTTTGATACATGACATTCATAACAGTTTATTGGGTTTGTGCTTGAAATGACATAAAAGGGATTTGAAAACTATACAGTTGTTTTTAGCGGGGTGTTATTTTGGCGGTTTTCTAGTAAGCCGCCAAGATTCTAATCGCCTAATTGTTTAATGTACACTTTTTACTCTAACTATTTAATAAAAGAAAAATAACACATAAATGTCAATATCTTTGAATACGCAACATAACTTTCATCTGGTATTACAGTTTTCAAAACTGTGCTTTTTGTATACAAAATTTAATTTCTTATATCTCCTGAACTGTACAGAATTAATATCAAGACAGTGCAACCGTTAGGGCGAGTTTTTCAGTGCATTGTTATGAAATAGTATTTCGACCCATCTCTTCAAACCGCACATGAAATTTGGTGCGTCTAGATTCTGATGAAACATGACGTCGTATACATATGTACATTGCATTTCCAAACAGACGCCTGAACAGTGCCGAATTTAATGAAGAATGTTTAAATTATTATTAATCTGCAATAATTGTTTTTATTAAATCAAGGTGAGTTAATTTTTAACTTGTTATTCTCGTCAGATTGTAGTTTATGTATGATAGAGCAGTGAAAAAAAATAACTTAACACAAATATATGCAGTTTTGTCGATAATGTCATTTAATTGAATGACATAAGATAAAATGTTTCACAAAACATTGAGGGGAAACGCCTGAGGTAGGGTTTGAGTTTACAAGGAGGTCACCAAAGCGTTTGAAACAGGCGAATTTAAACCAGCGATGCTAAGCATTCGCTGGGTAACGAATTTCCTCTGTCATACTTGATGTTTGTCGTCACTTACTGTTAGGACTGAAAACAAGGACATT
>NW_026941469.1:0-13247 GCF_032062105.1 Saccostrea cuccullata
TTACCTTCTGAACTTTATATAGGATACATTTTAACAGAAGTATAATAAACTGTTTTAACCTTGTGTGTGACTGTCTGTGTGCCCGTGTGTCCGTCCCTAACAAAGTTTCTTCGCAGTTTTCTCAGCAACTACTCATCCCAGATGCTTGAAATTTTAACACGATCTTCTCTGAGGTATGCCATATGGTGGGATACATTTTTGTTAAAATATGATGTCAACTTCCTGTTTGTACGTCTGTCCGTTTCATACATAACAAAGTTTCGTCGCAGTTTTCTCAGCAACTTCTCATCGCACATGCTTGATATTTTTACACAATTTTCTCTGTGGCATGCCATATGGTAGGATACATTTTTGTTGAAATCTGATGTCAACTTCCTGTTTGTCTGTGCATCTGTCCATTTCATATATAACAAATATCTCATTAGCAGATGCTTGAAATTTTAGTACACTCTTTGTTGAGGCATGCCATATAGTAGGATTAATTTTGATATGAATCTGATGTCAACTTCATATTTTTCTGTGCATCTGTCTGTAACTGAACTTGTGTATATTAACATGAAAGTGCTTATTTTCATCAGAGCGGGGGTATTACTAGTGAGCATTGGCTCACAGATTTCTTGTTGTTTTCCATTTACGTCGTATGCTTCTCTTTTCTCTTTCCGTTAGTTGGTCTTTGTTTTACGCTTTCTATCTTTCAAATCAGAACGATACTTTTCTTGTCTTTTTGCTAGGTATTCATCTCTTTTCACAGGATTGCTGTTTCTTTTCTCTCTAAATTTCCGTTGTCTTCCTATGTTCGACATGCATGCACCTTTCATGGTGCAAACTTGTATCTAATATAAACATACATGTATTTTTTTTTTTTTGCTGGAAGACGACATATAAATGCAGTAATGTATTTCAACAAGAGGCTCACGGGCCTTATAGGTCACCTGAGTATCATGTAACAACTTTCCAACCATTAAATTTGGTTCGTGTTTTAAACCAGCGGCAGTGAAATTCACAATTTTGAAAGAGGCACTATTGCTCTTCATAACTACAAACTAAGCATGCTTACTCTACTCCCCCCCCCCCCTCCCCGATACCCGGGGCCCAGGGGGCATGAAATTAACGATTTTGGAAGAGGCACTCTTGCTCATCATTATTATATATACTTGGATCATTTGCATAATACCCAGGTGCAAAAGAAACAATTTTCAAAGAATTAATGTATTTTCACTATATAATCAAAAGAGCCCCCCCCCCCCTCTTTAAACCAAATTGCAAATCCCCTGACACAGGGGCCATGAAAATCATAAATTTGGTTGAGGTTTTATAACTATACTAAGTTTATTTAAAACCCAGGAGCCGAGAAGAAGATTTTGAAAGAATAAATGTATTTTAACTATATAATCATTAGAGCCCCGCCCTAACACCAGAAACCCTGACCCTGGAGCCATAAATTTCACAATTTTGGAAAAGGCACTCTTGCTCATTATAACTGTGTACTTAGTTAGTTTATTTGATACCCAGGAGCAGAGCAGAAGATTTTCAAAGAATTAATGCATTTTCACTATATAATCAATAGAGTCCCGTTAACACCAGAACCCCTGATCCCGGGACCATAAAATTCTCAAATTTGGAAGAGGCACTCTTGCTCCTCATAACTATGTACTAAGTTAGTTTACTTAATACCCAGGTGCGGAGGAGAAGATTTTTCAAAGAAATAATATATTTTCACAATATAATTTATATAGCCCCACCCTAGCACTAGAACCCCTGACCCTGGGCCATGAATTTCACAATTTTGGTAGAGTACTCAATGCACATTACATTCATGCCAACAGTTTGCCTGCTTGATGTCCAGGAGTAAAGAAGATTTTTAAAGATTTCTTTAATTTTAGTGGTTTCCACTTTTGGCCCAACCCCTTAGGCCCCAGGGGGACAGGGACCATAAATTTTTGTTCCTCTTTACCCATAGATGCTTTATACCGAATTTGGTTGAAATTGGTTTAGTGCATGGTTTCAGAGAAAAAGCTAAAATTGCTCAAATGTTAACAGACGACACCCGACGACGGACGAAAACAGATAGCAATTGGTCACCTGAGTTTCTCGGGTGAACTAAAAATTGGTATTTTCATCTCTTACAGCTTATGATCACAGGTAGTTGTGGACAGCACCCCTCCCCCCCAATATTTAACCCCGAGTCTTATTTGACATTTTTTATTCATAAATTTATATTTATTACACTTATTCAACATGTTTGCAATGGGAATAAATCGTCAAACCCCAAAATATCGCTCCACAAAAAAATACCCCACTATACATTACAAGTTAATTGATGCAAAGCATCAAATCGGCCGCTAACATATTTAACATGTCAAAAAAGTACTTTCACAATTCAAAGTATTCATGCAAGAAAAGAACAGGATATTCAAAGCTGAAATGGTCATCATTTTTATTTCAGGCCGTCTTCAAAGCAAAATAAATAGATAAATATTTTTAAAAATTTGATAGAAATTTTAGTATCATGCCTGCTGTTCAATCCAATTCAATAAATAAAATATATTTTAAACTAGAAATTTTAGTGCATTTGCTCATCCAATGGATTTATCGCTGTAAAAAAGTATAAGATGAATATACATGGGCGTCGGAAGCAAATCGAAAGTGGGGTGGGGTGGGGGGGCTAAACCAACAAAAAATGGTAAAGCCCATTTTCAATGCCCATATTTATGGTATATATTTGCAAAGAAAGTGGGGGGAGCTAACCCACCCATCCCCGGTTCCGACGCCTATGATATGAGAAATTATTGTCATCAAAATGAAGATGTATGCCTTTCAAGATATACCACGTGCTGATGCTGATACCCTGATTATTTGTCACGTGATAATGCCTATATGGTTTTTGCGGAGTAGGCTATGCTGCATGGTGCGGTGCAAAATGTATGAAAATAATCTTTGTGTCATTCGCAGCTGTAGGATTTTCAAACAAGTTTTTACTAGTAGAGACACTTTTCAATTTTTTATTTACCATGCACTTTTACCACGTTTACGTCATTAATATCCGGAAAAACATAACGATTTCCTTTCGTATCTTATACACTCTCTGGATGGGGAGTACCTATTGTAAACTCTTTTTATTAAACCATAAATTATCAATTATCTGATGCCAAATGATAACGAAATTGCAATAAAATAACAGCGATTAAAGCTTAATTTAAAGCAAGTTTTTAAAATATTTTACTCGTGATTTTATACATGTTATCATTTGAGAATTATTTTACTGATCTAATAAAATAATAACATCGCATTTTCTAACACAACCACAAATAGATCGGCCGCTGCTGCGGCCGATAATAAGAGAGAAAGGTAAGCAACTCCGGGTTGTTTACGTTGTACACCCACTGGTCTTTCTGGATTTAAAAACATGTACACATGTATTTATTTCATTTTCACCTAAAATGTCGGTCCACACTGTCTCTACATATATTTCTGTCTCAGTTCATGCTATCGGATTGACTCTGCATCTCGTAAGAATCCCACAATTTCTCCTTAAACAGCATTCCAGTCAGAATGCTGGATTTAAAAACATGTACACATGTATTTATTTCTTTTTCACCTAAAATGTCGGTCCACACTGTCTCTACATATATTTCTGTCTCAGTCCATGCTATCGGATTGACTCTGCATCTCGTAAGAATCCCACAATTTCTCCTTAAACAGCATTCAAATCAGAATGTTGAAATTTCCTTAGGTAAACGCAACGGAAGTGCAAAGAGAATGTTTCATTTATAACGATAACGTCCGAGAGATTTTTTGCCTGACGTAACAATTACTTTCGGATGTTATCATAATAATAGGCACTTCTGTTCATATTTTTTCTTTATCTTTTGGTTTAAGGGGGTATTTTGCTCATCATTCATCCCTCAACCCCATTATTTTAAGAAGAAAGGGTCTTACTACCCGTAGAAATCTAACTTGATATATAAAATTCTAGGTGGTAACGCTTACATGTGCATACCAAATCAAAATTATAAACATTTTTTAAATACTGTTAATGTTAAATGTAAATGAATTTTATTATGTATGCTAAGATGTATCCAAAATAATAAAATAGAGGAACCAGGCAAAAATCAAGAAATTAAACTTTTCAGTGCCCTGCAACAATACAATACCACCTTTTTTAGCTCTACTTGTCAGAGACCAGAAGAGCTTATGCGATAGTAATGCGTCCGTCCGTCTGTCTGTCTGTAAACAATTTTTCAAAATGCTACTCCTCCTACAGTTTTAGTCTAATTTCAATATAACTTGTCACACAAGTAGACTACACTAAGATACATAATTCTGTGTATCGGTTTTTGATTTCAATAAACGGTGTTGCCGTGGTTACTAAAAATAGAAATTTCTGTGAAATTCTTTCAAAATGCTACTCCTCCTACAGGTCATCTTCGCTAGCCAAGGGTTTCCGATCCGATACCTACTCTACAACCCTTGGCAGATTTAGTCCTATCAAACGGGAACTTTGAATGCGCCGCCTATCGCCGTAATTGAGTTAAGTCCCTTGAAGCTCTTTTTTATTTGTCCAATGAAAATAGCTGTAACATACGTAGATCAATATGACGTTTGAAACAATATGGCGACCTCCATGTGGAATATATCCAAACAACTTCATACAGCTGTGGGCAGTGGGCACACCTCAAAAGTGGTAGAAAGTATCGTTCTTCGTGGATTTTTAGTCAAGAGTTTGACCCTACTTTCTACTTGTTGCCGTATCAATTATTATCAATGAGCCGTGACATTTGATTGGCTTAAATTGATGCATCTAAAATGCGGAACACGGACTTATGTGGTCCTTTCAATAATTCTTGAAAACATATATGATTAAAAGAAAAAAAATCAAATTAATTTAGCCCTTGTTTTTTAAGCATAGATCACGTCCTAACTTTCATCCATTGTAAATATTACTTTTATTTTGTGCATAAAACACGAACAGACTTTAATTCAGCCAAAAATCGTCGATTAGTAAAAACCTTGCCAAGACTCGGACTTCGCAGCCAATCAAATTCGTTTGCGCGAGTTCTAAAATTTTCGGCCAAATCTGCCAAGGGTTGTAGAGTAGGTATCGATCGGAAATCCTTGGCTAGCGAAGATGCCTACAGGTTTAGTTCTGATTTCAATATAATTTGGCACACAAGTAGACTACAATAAGATACATAATTAGGTTTATCGGTTTTTGATTTCCATGAACGGTGTTGTCGTGGTTACTAAAATTAGAAATTTCTGTAAAATTGTTTCAAAATGCTACTCCTCCTACAGTTTTAGTCTGATTTCAATATAACTTGGCACACAAGTAGACTGCACTAAGATACATAATTCTGTGTATCGGTTTTTAGCTCAACTGGTCAGAGACCAGAAGAGCTTATGCGAAAGTATTGCGTCCGGCGTCCGTCCGTCTGTCTGTCTGTAAACAACTTTTCAAAACGCTACTCCTTCTACAGTTTTGGTCTGATTTCAATATAACTTGGCACACAAGTAGACTACTCTAAGATACATAAAATAGTGCATCGGTTTTTTATTTCGATGAGCGGTGTTGCCATGGTTACTAAAAATAAAATTTTCTGTGAAATTCCTTTAAAACGCTACTCCTTCTACAGTTTTGGTCTTATTTCAATGTAACTTGGCACACAAGTAGACTACACTAATATACATAAAACAGTGCATAGGATTTTGATTTCAATGAACGGTGTTACCGTGGTAACTAAAAATAGAATTTTCTGTGAAATTCCTTTAAAACGCTACTCCTCCTACAGTTTTGGTCTGATTTCAATATAACTTGGCACACAAGTAGACTACACTAAGACACAGAAAATAGTGCATCGGTTTTTTATTTCGATGAACGGTGTTGCCATGGTTACTAAAAATAAAATTTTCTGTAAAATTCCTTTAAAACGCTACTCCTTCTACAGTTTTGGTCTTATTTCAATATAACTTGGCAAACAAGTAGACTACACTAATATACATAAAATAGTCCTTCGTTTTTTGAATTCCATGAACGGTGTTGCCATTGTTACTAAAAATAGAATTTTCTGAGAAATTCCTTTAAATTGCTACTTTTCCTCCACTTTTAATCTGATTTCAAAATAACTTGGCAAACAAGTAGTTTACACTAAGATGCATAAAATAGTGAATCGGTTTTTGATTTCAATGAACGGTGTTGCTGTGGTAAGTAAAAATAGAATTTTCTGTGAAATTCCTTTAAAACGCTACTCCTCCTACAGTTTTAATCTGATTTCAATATAACTTGGCACACAAGTAGACTACACTAAGATACATAAAATAGTACATTGTTTTTTGATTTCGATGAACGGTGTTGCCATGGTTACTAAAAATAAAATTTTCTGTGAAATTCCTTTTAAACGCTACTATTTCTACTTTTGTCTACAGTTTTGGTCTTATTTCAATATTACTTGGCAAACAAGTAGACTACACTAATATACATATTAAAATAGTGCATCGGTTCTTGATTTCAATAAATGGTGTTGCCATTGTTACTACAAATAGAAATGTCTGTGAAATTCCTTTAAAATGCTACTCCTTCTACTAACAGTTTTGGTCTAATGACAATGGCTTCTTTTCTCATCCTTTGTTATAAGTACAAACCAGTAGACCTACAGTCTCGACAGAGACTTCTGGTTGATTTCCAGGAATGGTGTTGCCGTGGTTACTAAAAATAAAAATGTCTATCAAATTGTTTCAAAATGCTACTCCTCCTACAGTTTTGGTCTGATTTCCATATAACTTGGCACACAAGTAGACTACACTAAGAACATAAAGAGACTTTATCAAGGATCATTATTCTATTTATTGCTGTTGTAAAGTTTCAATTCCCAACTGCTTAAGTACTTTTCTCTTCCTTTGCTATAAGTACAAACCAGTAGAGCTTCAGTTTCGACAGAGACTTCTGGTTTGAGAATGACCCAGTGTTGCAATAATCTGATGAAATGTCACACTCTACCAGTGCCGTTTGCTCATTCTTGGATGCTCTTATCCCCAGCTTTAAAGCTCTGTGTCTCCGTGGTCAAACTGTGTGTCCACTACTGGACAGAAAGTCCATCTAGTCAAGACCGCAACAAAACAAATTTTAATTTTTGTGGTAGAACATTATGCAAAGTACAGTTTAAAGGTCTTCTGGAACTACTAGTATTCTAAATCAGTCCACGGGAAAGGGCATTGCGATGGACTATTAAGCGGTCAGGCCGTTAACCGAGTAGCAGCAGCAATTCAAGATCCTGAAGAATTCTTCAACTGGGCAATTTACTCGACGATTACTAAAGTTTTGTTTTTACATGTATATGTTGAGAAAAGTGTTTGTTGGGAGAAACAATAACAGTTAATCTTGCAGAAACTGAAACCAATTAAAGGAACAATGAGGTTCCACGATTTAAGGATTTAGTGGATCAACATGGACTCTTAAAATCAGGGGGGGGGGGAAACATCTTGCTTATAATGAGTGTCACTCATGGTTATTCTGTCGACGTCGTTCATGGGACATGATAGAAAAAAGTCCTTTCTCGAAGCAAAAACGTTGACCATGAATCTTGATTAACTAGTAAATCTGGATGAAAGTTCTGTAATTCAAGAGAACCATCAAAAATAGCATAAGGTGCAATGAAGTTGATGATTTGGCCGCCTAAGTTTACGAAAATCAGTGCTACATCGGGAAGGTGTTGGAATTCAGTTGGATGTAAATGATGAAGTAATCACCTTCACTCAAAGAGCTAATTAAGGATATTTATGTTTAGGTGGCTTACCTTCCTAGACATTATAAATATTGTTTAACTTTATATGGATTGATTTATTAATTGTATGTTGTTTAACGCCCCTATCGGGAATTTTTCACTCATATGGAGACGCCATCACTTGCCGGTGGAAATCGATACAAATATTGTCTTATACTCGACACTAAGGGCCATTGAGCAGTTAGGGATCTTTTTCGTGCCAGCACCTACTGCGGCACGGGACCTTGGTTTATACGGACTCATCCGAAGGACCGGCCTCCACGTCCCACACTGAGATTCCAACCCGCGACGTAAGGATTGACTCCTTACTTCGCGACTCTAGCTAGAGCAGACGCTCTAACCACTGCGCCACGCGAGCGACATTCTTTCAAAGAAATTTTTTCATTGCGTCTGGAAAAAGCAAACGGCTGGGGAATTTGAATGCCGAGGAAAGAGAACATTTATTAAACGCAACACATTAACCATTAAACTGTTATTTTGAAGTTAAAAATACAGACGTATGTACATGAAATATTCAATCAATTATAAGTTATTCACAATTACGTTATATTGGTTTTAAGGGAGCTGTAAACATTTATTTTTTAATAAAGATGCCCATGGGCCATATCGTTCACCTGCGCACTGTGACTAGCAAAAAAAAAAAACAATCCAGAATTGAAAAAGCTTTTAAAAATGCAAAAGTGGTCCCAACTAATCCCTAAAAGGAGGGGGATAATGATTTGAACAAACTTGATTTTACACTACTTGAGGATGCTTCCATTTAAAAAGGCCAATCATGGCTTTCTTGTTGTTGAGAAAAAAAATCCTTTATATTCCTATGTAAAAAAAAAAAATTGTGGCCCAGTCCTACCCCCGGGGGTCATGTTTTGAATCTTGAATCTACACTACCATATAAGTTTCATCTTTCCTGGCTCAGTGGTTCTTCAGAAAAAGATTTTTTTAAACACGCCACCAAATTTCACTATTTCTTAATTACCTCCCCTTGAAAAAGGCGTGACCTTTCAGGTGAACATACCTAAGTCCCCTTTACCTAAGGATGCTTTTGGCAAGATTGGTTGAAATTGCCCCAGTGGCTCTGGAGAAGAAGATGAAAGAAGGATATGGAGATAACGAACAGTATTCAATCTCAAAGTCCATAAAACAATACAAAACAGGAGCAGAGCAAACACGGACCTCCGAAACATCAGAGGTGGGATCAGGTGCCATGGAGGAGTGAGCATCCCCTGCTGACCAGTCACACCCGCCGTGTGTTCCTGGTCATGATCGGGAAATAACGGAAAAATCCGTCGTCAATTCAGTGTATAGATAATGGACTAACAATTAGTATGAAAAACGTCAGTCAGCATTTGACTCAAAGATAAATTGTATTTGCTGACAAGGTCATTGTATCGATCACAGAACCTACAAAATGATGACTTTAACCGAGACTACTGATATTCTTGTTTCATCAACTTGCTTGTCAATAATTTACCTCGTTTAGAAATTGTTCATACGTAGAGCATGCTCTTGCGTATCGAATCAACTGAGATATATATACTCCGTATGCAAGTGATGAAGGTATATTGCTGCAAAAGTAAAAAAGTTAAAGTCAGCACGTTTCTCATATAGCTTGGTTGTTAGATTACCATTAACGTCTTTTTCAAGTAAAATATCCAAGTATGAAACAGATGTATGTCTCAGACTCTGTAGTATCTTTTATCTCAAGCTCATCAGGATATATCGTATCGACGTAGGAATGGAAATTACCATTGTTAATTTTTACGTTAATTTGATACGATATATCTAAAGGCCACAGCAAGTGTTTTCTTCTTTTCAGGCATAAGATTTTGCACAAATTCTGCTTCATATGAATATAAAAATAGGTCTCCTAATAACGGAGCGCAATGGTACCCATGGGAATTCCAACAGATTGTTGGAAGACCTGGCCTCCAAAAACTACATAGATATTGTCAATCAGAAACTCAAGCATCAAATAAGAAAAGTTTACAGACAGACGGACGCCGGACAAAATAATGAGCAAAAAATTACTGGTGTTAAGTTATATTGGGAATTTCAAAATACATGCAAACAAATTTACTTTTACAATTATTTTATCCCAGACCAATGTAATATTTAGGTGGTCCGATCCTCAGGTTCATCGAAAATACTCATAACAATAGATCTGAATCCACAAAGCAATTTAAATTTACCCACAGTATTTCTTTAAAGTTAAACATTAAAGTTAACCGTATAATATACATGTAATGAAAATTGTCAAATCTCCATATATTCAGAAAAAATGAATAGAAATATCAGTTAGGCTATGCATTTTCTAATTGCAAACTGATCAATAAACATATTTTATGTTAAAAAACAATAGGTATCCGGGCATTCAGAGATACTGTTGTGATTTTTAGCTCTACTGGTCAGAGACCAGAAGAGCTTATGCGATAGTAATGCGTCCGGCGTCCGTCCGTCTGTCCGTCTGTCTGTCTGTCTGTCCGTCTGTCTGTAAACAATTTTTCAAAATGCTACTCCTCCTACAGTTTTGGTCTAATTTCAATATAACTTGGCACACAAGTAGACTACACAAAGATACATAATTCTGTGTATCGGTTTTTGATTTCGATGAACGGTGTTGCTGTGGTTACTAAAAATAGAAATTTCTGTGAAATTCTTTCAAAATGCTACTCCTCCTACAGTTTTAGTCTGATTTCAGTATAACTTGGCACACAAGTAGACTACACTAAGATACATAATTCTATGTATCGGTTTTTGATTTCGATGAACGGTGTTGCCGTGGTTACTAAAAATAGAAATTTCTGTGAAATTCTTTCAAAATGCTACTCCTCCTACAGTTTTGGTCTGATTTCAGTATAACTTGGCACACAAGTAGAATACACTAAGATACATAATTCTGTGTATCGGTTTTTGATTTCGATGAACGGTGTTGCCGTGGTTACTAAAAATAGAAATTTCTGTGAAATTCTTTCAAAATGCTACTCCTCCTACAGTTTTGGTCTGATTTCAGTATAACTTGGCACACAAGTAGAATACACTAAGATACATAATTCTGTATATCGGTTTTTGATTTCGATGAACGGTGTTGCCGTGGTTACTAAAAATAGAAATTTCTGTGAAATTCTTTCAAAATGCTACTCCTCCTACAGTTTTGGTCTGATTTCAGTATAACTTGGCACACAAGTAGAATACACTAAGATACATAAATCTGTGTATCGGTTTTTGATTTAGATGAACGGTGTTGCCGTGGTTACTAAAAATAGAAATATCTGTAAAATTGTTTCAAAATGCTACTCCTCCTACAGTTTTGGTCTGATTTCAATATAACTTGGCACACAAGTAGAATACACTAAGATACATAATTCTGTGTATCAAA
Organism: Saccostrea cuccullata; assembly: GCF_032062105.1. Classification (NCBI taxonomy): domain Eukaryota; kingdom Metazoa; phylum Mollusca; class Bivalvia; order Ostreida; family Ostreidae; genus Saccostrea; species Saccostrea cuccullata. The sequence continues at coordinate 11,155 of NW_026941469.1, forward strand.
TTTTAATTTTGATGAACTGTGTTGCCGTGGTTACTAAAAATTGAAATGTCTGTAAAATTGTTTCAAAATTCTACTCCTCCTACAGTTTTGGTCTGATTTCAATATAACTTGGCACACAAGTAGACTACACTAAGAACATAAAGAGACTTAATCAACGATCATTATTCTGTATATTGCTGTTGTAAATTTCAAATCCCAGCTGCTTAAGTACTCTTCTCTTCCTTTGCTATAAGTTCAAACCAGTAGAGCTTCAGTCTCGACAGAGACTTCTGGTTATACTTATTTTGGTGTTCTACGTCTTCTATTTATCATTGCAAGACATCACAAATAACTTCTCATTTCATATCATGCTAATAAGCATTCATATCTAAGGATTGATTCAACAGGTCGAGGAAACTACCTTATATGGATATTGTTGTCATTGCGCACAAAGGTGCGCACAGCAACCAATAGTCCAATCTATTTAATGAGCCGAAAAGCATGATGGTCTACTACATGTTTATTTTTATTACAAACACGTGGGTTAAGGGAAATTTAGGATGCGATTTCAAATGACTGCTGGAAAGTCAATTTACAATTTTTTGAAACGTGTATGAGAAAAATACGAAGAATAGGTACTAAATAGGAATTCCCATGCTCACATTAACAAACAAAGTCAGTTTTCCTTGATGAATAGTACTTTGAAATACCGATCACAAAGTCTCCACAGGTAGATAAAAAAGGACTCCAGTACTTGATATTGTAACTGGCAGAATAAGTTGTTGCTCAGTTATTTGTTACTAGAAATTTAAAGTTCATGCATTTACAAAAAGGACTTTAAGTTGCACTTTTTATTAAATTTACCTCTATATTAATGCTCATGTGCATTGATCATAGAACGTGTTTTGAGTATCATACTGTACGTTTCAAAGTTGTTCAATACGTGAGCACACCTCAGATCTGGGTTTTTTTTTTTTTTTTTGTTTTTTTTGTCCCGATGAATAGCCACGTGAAATTGACTTTTCACTGACAGTACAGCACGGGGAAAGCTGTGAACAAACGGACTTGTACAATGGAGTGGGGAAAACCCTAATTTTTATCATTGTTAATCATTTTTATGTAAATGTGAGCATGGGCTTAGTAGATAATAATGTACATATTATATTAAGTGTAAAATGCTCGGAAAAATGCATCATGTCTTTCCGAGAGCGATTTAAAATTTTGACCTTTTCGAAACACACGTGTAGTATTTTTGTAGTAACCCATAATGCAACTCATTGAGCTGATTGGTCGATTAGTCAGTCACGTTGGTTCCTCACTTAACATGTAAATTTATTCCGACGTCACAGAAAATAGTTTCCTCGACCTGTTCAAGAAAATCCTACTTCTCTAAAACTGTATTTATTTTTATACTTTTATGGGGTACAAATGTCAACTTTTTATAATACCTTTTTAGACTTCCATAAACCTTGGATCATAATATTATAAAGATGAACAAAAAGAAAATTGTTGCATGAAAAGTTTTTCAAGCCTCATATTGATGCCTTTTAAATCAAATATTAATTTTTGGAATTATCTTTCCTGGATGAGAATCAGAGATCCTTAATAAAAGAATAAAAGCCTTATCTTTTTTTTTTCAAATGTATTCCATTTCAGTTTAACGGACAGATAACTCTAATTGCTAAAAATGACCATTTTATTTGGAGAGCAGTGTTTAGCGATTCCTTAAAACTTGAATGCAATTAAAATTATTGTTATTATTACCTTTGTATTTGTGTATTTTTTTTAAAATTATCTTTGTGCAAGTAAACAAAAAGAATAATAAAATATGACTGATTAAATAGTTATGTCTTCTTTTAAAATATTTCATATATCGTCGATATTTACATAACTTAAATGATAGTTGATTATGGAAAAAGAAAGCAAAGACCTTGACGCGACTATCAAAATGAAAAGGAGATATTGAAGGTTTGGTTAATCAGATTGGACCTTACTTGCCTTAAATTGCCTTTTTACGGAGTTTCCAACATTTCGTGAACTCCCTCAAAAATAAAGAGGAAAAACATGCTGAGGGGAGTAACCTTTTATTTTTTTGAATCCAGCAATATTTTCCT
>NW_026941470.1:0-13252 GCF_032062105.1 Saccostrea cuccullata
GAAATTTAACAATTTAGAATCTACACTACCCTAGGATGCTTCCATAGAAGTTTCAGCTTTTCTGGCCCCGTGGTTCTTGAGGAGAAGGTTTTTTAATGAACCCACCTTATTTTTTACTTTTCTTGATTATCTCCCCTTGTTAAGAGATTTGGCCCTTCATTTTAACAATTTAAATTTCCCTTCACCAGAGAATGCTTTGTACCAGGTTTGGTCAAAATTGACCCAGTGGTTCTTGAGAAGAAGTCGAAAATGTGAAAAGTTTACTGACGGACGGACAACGGACACAATGTGATCAGAAAAGCTCACCTGAGCCGAAGGCTCAAGTGCTAAAAAAGGTGAAAAGCACAGATCTAAAGGAGGTAATTTTTCCTATTTTATGCAGTAGAAATTTTAATTGTTTGTGACTCCAAATTATCGGACCGTCGGACTACCGGTCTGTCGGACTATCGGACCGTCGGACTATTGGGCTGTCGGCAGACCTGGGGTCAATTACTTTGAAATGTAATGCATTACATTACAATTACTTTGGATTTTTAATCAATGAAGCCATAAATTAAACACAACCAAAGGTGATAATTACAAGCACCTAGATGTAGGGTTTGAATTTTGAGGCCTTAAGCTACCAAAAATAAATGATAGTCAATATAAATAAATCATACTGATCTTGTATCATTTTTACCAGGTCCATTTTACCAGATTGAAAAGGGAAAAAAAGTAGGAAAAAAAATTGTATCTTAATTTAACTGTAAGTCTCACTATACCTGTTATTAATATCACTTTTTTGTATCTTTCTTTAAAACCTGATGATTTCTTTCAATATTTTTCCTTGGTTCTCTTTAATTGATTTTACAATTATCTTAATTGTCAAGAAGATTTCTATTAAAAGAATTATTTAGTTCGTCTATAAATTACCATTTAACATGTTTAATAATATAAAAAAAATATTGTAGGATATAGGATTTTAATTCTAAGACTCTAACATTATTAATAAAAAAATAACTTCTCAGTGATATTTATTTGTTTCAGATTCAAAAATAAAAAGAGACTAATATACAAAATGTAATTAAAATGTAATTGAAAAGTAATTGGTCATTACTGACATTTTTCTGAAGTAATGAATTACATTACAATTACTTGTAATTGAAATATGGATCCATTACACATTACATCCCATCACTTTGAAAAAATGTAATGATTACAATTCATTACCATTACACATTACCATTACCCCAGGACTATTGGGCTGTCGGACTATTGGGTTGTCGGACTATAGGGCTGTCGGAATACTGGGCGGTCTCTCGAGGGGAACAATGCTATTTTAATTAGTTGAATCACTGATATATTAACAAATTATCAGCTTGAAATGTGGGTGCCTGAAATTGAGTTAGATACCCTATAATAAAAATAAATAGGGGTGCCCCGTATACGAAACAAATGTCTGTACTTAAACTGTATAAATATCAAATAGAGTAAAAATAGACTATATGCAGTTTATATATACATGTAACTACATGTAACTACATATACATTGATTTGAAAAAAATCTGAAATTTGGTTTCGTTTGGTTTCGGCAGGTTTTGTTTTTATTTCGTTTCGTTTCGTCTTGATTTCGTTTCGTTTCGGTGGGTTTCGTTTTGTTTCGGTAGATTTTGTTTTGTTTCAGTTCGTTTCGTTTCATTTCTATTTCGTTTTGCACTTTACAGGTATCCATGATCAATTGCCCTGACTGAGATTTAAGGTTAAAATAGAAGCCTGTGACCGTTATATGGCGTCGTTTCTATATGGGTTTTACACAACTTTAAATAGGACACATGCAAAATTAAATAAATCAGTCAATTATTGGGAATTTTTCTACAAATCGTAATATAAACCCACAGTAGAAGTGACTGAAAGAGAGTGGAACGTCGACCCTGCATCGGAGGTTGAGGGAGAATATTTACATTCACTGAACATTTTCTCCTTTATTTCTTAAGAAAACCAATTGCGTTAATCACTGCATGAACTACAGTAGGCATGTCGCCTGTACAGATTTCTTGATCAGTGGCTGTTCCATCAATGAAGTGTTTAAAGACGTTTGCATCATAAATACAATAATTAATCTTTTTAATCTTACTTTAAATGATTATTTAAACAGATATAAATATAAACTAGTAGACTAATTGTTCACTGAACAATTAATGGTCTTTCCACCTTTCTTTTAAGTTTTTATGTCATTTGAATTAAAAAAGAAAACAAAAAAAAAATAATAAATTAAAAAAAAAATAAAAAAAATTAATAAGTGCTGCCAGCAGGATTCGAACTGTGGACCCTAAACCCTCAGATTGCCAGGCGAGCGCTCTAATCACTACACCACAGGCTCCGATGACTTTGTTTTCCGTAAACTAAGAGTGAAGAAAAAAAAGAAATGAAAGCACGTGGATTTAAATAAAAATAGTACAGAAACACGTGTATTTATTTGTTTGTTATGGAACATAGAGAGGAATAATGAATAGTTTCGAGAAAAACGATTGGTGGATAATGAAAATAGAGATTTCCTGTAAAAAAAAAATCATTTAAGTTCGTTTATAGTTTGAATAGATTGAGTTAATCATACAGAGCTTATGATACATTCGAACTTCCGTGTCGGCACTGTGTTTACAATTTGTGAAAATATAGGCGCGTTCGTTTTGACAGAAATGGCAAACTCATAGGTTAGATTAAATAATCATCTCTATTTGCATTGAATTCATAGTTATGAGCATAAATTAAACTTGAAACATGCATTTCATGAAGAAGACGGTGTCACGGAGAGCGTGCAAATTTATTTTATATGAAAAATCACTATTTCCGAGTTTCAGCCGATTCATATTTAAATCTAAATAAAATTAAAATAAATTCCATACACCTAAGAAAGCAAGAATACTTGGTATTAAAATGTCGTAATAGAGCAGGAGAATCGAATGATATTAACAATAATTGCAGAAATAGCCAATACGAGCTTTAATTAATTTTTATGCTCAGCAGTAACTTAATTTCAGACAGAAAAAAAATTCAGATTTTGCCGATATTCACTAGAATTTCATTGTACTTTAGAGACTCACCTTAAAACTCTCAGGACACTTTCTTTCAGGTCTTTTCTTCCTTTTATTACGAATCTTATGTTGATATTTCGTTTCGTTTGACTTGTAGACATTTTCTCTAAGTTGGTGTTGATTTTATTCTTTTTTATAAGGGGGGGGGGGGGTTATTTTATAAGCATTTGTTAGAGTGATGGTTGTAAATACCTCCACGACCTTTAGCTTGATCGTGACCTTTAGGTCAATGGGGTCAAAGGTCAAGGTCATTTATCAAGGTCAAAGTCATCCAAGAGAGAGAGAGAGAGAGAGAGAGAGAGAGAGAGAGAGAGAGAGAGAGAGAGAGAGAGAGAGAGAGAGAGAGAGAGAGAGAGAGAGAGTTAAACTTGAGATTAACACTTGAAGCTGAATCTAGATAAAGGTAATGAATATTTCTTTATTACCTTTTGAGTAAGGGTCAAGGTCAGAGTTCAAGGTCAATGTCAAATTTCAAGGTCAAAGGTCAAGGTCATTTGGATTTTAAGCTTAAATTGACCATTTCTCTAGTTTTCCAATGACCTTGACCTTTAACCTTGACCTACTTTTCAAGGTCAAAGGTCATAAGATCTCATGCACTTGGTCCCATATCTTTACCACTTGTCCTTTAAAAGTTTTTAATTTTTCTTGTCAGCTTTAAGACTTTCAGGGGCAATAACTCATTGAAGGAGTCACCGAATACTTTTGCAATGAATAGATTGAAGAGTCCCCTTAATTAGTCGAAGACATTCGTAAAGGTTTCATACCTCTGCGGTTTATGGTTTCTGAGGAGTAGCGATAACAAATATTTTTAGCAAAAGGGGCAATAACTTCGAAAGCGGTCAAAGTTCATTTATGCAGGGTCAACTGCAAGCATCTTTTACGGAGTACATTCCTATGAACTATAAATCTTTTCGATATATCTTCAAACAAAAAATCATGCGGCGGAAAAATAATAAAAAAAAGAAAAAAGAATAACTAGGAGACTTATTGTTCAAAGAACAATAAGAGGTCTTTCCACCTTCGTTGAATTTCAATTCTGTTTTATATCTGACTCCTTAAAATTAAATTCAATGAATAAGAAAACAAAATTTGTCTTAAAAGGATAAATAAAGAAGAAATGAAAATAAAAAAAAAATTAAGTGACCTTGACCTTTGACCTTAAAAAAATCTTCAAGGTCAAAGATCAAGGGTCACAATGCAATTGACCCCATGCCTCTACGACTTATACTTTTTAAGTAATAAGGTTTAATAGTAAGTACAAAGATGTTAAAGGGCAATAACTCATATAAGGAGTCATCAGATCCTTTCGCACTTATACAATGAATTTAGGCCTAAAGACCCTTAAGACATTAGTGAAAATTTGATGTTTATAGTGTCTATGGTTTCGGAGGAGTAGCGATAACAAGGTTTTTCACACAAGGGGCAATAACTTTTAAAAGGGTCAATCTTAGGGGACAAGAATGGAATCTTCGAAAGAGTATGAAGAGTGCATATTTACAGACAGAAGATAGATATTATATGTTTAAGGATATAGGAGCTATTAAAAGAAATTTATTCCTCATATTTGGAATGACCTTGACCTTTGACCTTGAAATGAATTTAAAGGCCAAAGGTCAATGAAACTGATGCAGTTGGTTTCATGTCTCTACGACTTCTCGTTTTGAAAATTTTTAGTTTTTTATAAAATTTATAAACTTTCAGGGGCAGTTACTCATTGAAGGGGTCAAAGAAAACTTTCGCAATGAATAGATTGAAAAGCCTCCTAAATTAGTTGAAGACAATGGTAAAGGTTTTAAATCTCTACGGTTTACGGTTTCGGAGGAGTAGCGATAACAAAGCTTAACGGTGAAAGGGGCAATAACTGCATAAGGGGTCCAAGTTAAAACATGGGGGGTCATTTTTCGGAATAACTTTAAATATCCAGTATCATGAACTATAAAGTTTTTCGATAAGTCTTACGGTGTCAAAACATAAGGTGAGAAATAGAATAATAAAAAACATAAGCATTTCAATAGGTCTTTCCACAGAAAGGTGGAAAGACCTAATAAACAGAAGAATATCAATAGGTCTTTCCACAGAAAGGTGGAAAGACCTAACAATAAAATGTCTTTCTTTCTTTGTTTTTACTGGAATTAACGGTCGCAGCTTTTGCAGAAAAAATTACATAACCCGCTTACGCGGGTTATGTTAACTGAAAGGAAAAAGAAACGCAGGGTAGCATATTGTACGAAAAAATTTTGACCACATGACGGAAAATTACAAAAATTGGTCACAAGAAAAATTTAGCTACTGTGCACCAAAATCAGTATTCAGAATTACTCAACCGCAAAAATTTATGACGGCACGTAGGAAAAACGCTAAAAATCCAAAAACACGTGCAATTTGATAACGACGAGTTTGTCAACAATTCTTGTTGCATTATTTGATGCATATGAGGTATGCACATCGTTTTTCAATATAAAGAGACATTATGAATTTCTTGCAATCTTTGCACAGTTAACGGAAGTTCAATGGGGTCTTGTTTTTGCATTGCATAATAAATAAAAAAGGCAACAACGGTTTACTAAGCAATTTCTTGTAAATTTTTCCCCATAAAACTTGGTGCCCGTTGTCAGAGAGGGTCTGGAATTGTTTACAATCAACCGTGACGATGACGTTATCGCGAAACAGAGCCATGTTACGAGCGGGTTATACGTCATGCCATCTCTTAAATCGCCACCTTACTAACACAAAAACAGCAATTTATACAGTAGACGATTATAATCATTACATTCGTACGAAATTGGAAACAAAACAATTCTGCAATTTTATTTTATGAGCCAGTTAATTTACTGTTTTATTCCTCTCACCGGCGCATGTGCGCTCCGTTTGACTTATGTTTTTGCGTGGTTATAGCCAGGGTCTGAAAGATAATCGCTCTAATGAAATTCCATGCAAAGGAGAAATAAGGCACTGAAAGATGCACGGGAGAGACATTGAAGATAATGAGAGTTTTCGATTTTCACGTTTTGGGGGTATCGTCATTTGAGCTTCAGTAACTCATGAATTATTAGACAAAATCAAATGGGAATTTGGTTATATCTTTTTGAAAGATGATTTTAAAAGTTAGATATAAAAACTTAAACATATTTTACATGTTTAAAAAAAACAAATTTAAATCACCTCAATAGTTTACCTTGCGTTTCTTTTTCCTGTCAGTATCCTTTTTCTGCGATAGCTGCTTCCTTTAATTCCAGTAATAACAAGCAAAGAAAGCATTTTATTGTTTAAATGAATGCACTTCTTTTATTCGTGACGTTGTCCGAGATTGTTCTGTATATAAAACATAATTTAACATGGAATGTTATTCAATTCTTTCATGTCATTTATTAGTCCCATACTGATTTGCAAACTCAAATTTACTCGTTATTTAACTGTAATCTATGTACAACTCGGTAGTATTTTTTTTTAATTGAAAAACAATGCGTCACAAAGTCAGTGCATATCGTTTTTATGTGTAAACAATTACGCTATAGGTGATACAGCAGACGGAAAAAAAGATTTAAATGTTATCTATACTTTGATGCATCAACAGCTCATAGAAATATAGTGTGTTACATTATGAATAATATGTAATGCATTACAATCACAAAAAAAGATCAAAACAGTACTGGTATGTCAATCCATGGTTTAAAAAAGAAAAAGGGGAGGGGCGTCTTCTCCTTAAATGCCCGTTTGAAGATGTGTCAAATCTGATTTGCTTCCTCATTTCAGTACATGCGAACACAAAGAAAATATTTTTCATGACTGATTTGTAAATGTGGTGTATGATATAGAAATCATAGATGTAGATATCCTTGATTGATAAGAATGACCCTGATTGTGTGGACGTTAATTCTCTGTGTTCTGATGTACGGACCTGTGACTGAGGCCTGTCCTAGTGACTGTAGCTGTGAGAGGAGTACCCGATGTAATGGGACAGATGTAAATTGTGAATATGAAGGGTTAACTGAAGTACCTACCAACATCCCCACAGATACATGTAGATTGTAAGTAACTGTCTATTTGTATGTCTGAAAACAAAACAAAGCAGTAGATGTAATTTTGACTACGTTTTTACGTATACTTGTCATTCTTCAAACCGATGCAATAAAATTCATGTAATAGCTAAGCTTGTTATTAAACTTACCGTACGGACTATGAATTAACCCCCTCCCACTAGTAAATGTACTACTATGACAAAGAACTGCGAATTCATCGCGACATTACATGTAGCCAGATGTGACCCACAATTGACATGCACATCGGGAACTATTCTACTTGTTCGACCCTACTAATCAAAATAACCTTTACCTTTGCGGCCTATATTGAAGATTTTGAGTTATGATATTGAAAAAATATATATATATATACTTTGTAACTATACTTTTAAATGATTTCTAAGATATTATTTAGAAGGTAAGATCTGATATTCTGTTTTTTTTATATAATGTGGTGAAATATTTTAAAAAATATTTTTTACTCCTAATCATTACAATTCCGTATTATATTTTTTCCAACGAATCGCGTGATTTAAGAATTTTAAATATTCAGGAACATGTTCATGCACCATTCAATTTAAAAAAAAAATCCTGCATAATTCAATTTATATTGGAACACTTTATCGCCTTAACGCAACAATTGCCCAATAATAACGAAATAAATGCAAGTAACATGGTCATGAGAATTTTTAGAAGCAAGTGTTAGCCTTAAACATTAGTAGTAGGAATATTATTAATTCTGTTTTACTTACCTCTCAGAGTGAAAATATAACAAACACTACAAGAGTACTGCATTACCAATACTAGTCCCCTACTGGTAACACTGTGTTATCTGGTTCCCATTAAAATTTGAAAATTTCGTAATTTAGTCAAAAATCATTGAACGACAACGCAATGCAAGCTGGATCTATAACACAACAAGGTAGACAAACTTGTGAAAAAACAAGAACAGCTCAATATCTGCAAAGTTAACGTTTAACTCTTTGCCTATCACGCTGTCTGTGACGTAATAGTAGCATTACATTTGTTACGTTTTGATGACGTTATCCTTTTCCCCACAGCGCACTTGCAATTACGTGCTGAAAAGACGTCGTTTTGAAAATGAATATTTACACGGTGTATGTAACATTGGTTGTCTTATATATCGTCATATACATGGCACCATCTTTAATTTTGAATTCAAGTATTGATGGAGATTTAATCCTGTTTATTTTGTTCAAATAATTCTTTCATGTGGAATATTATACACAAACTTAATTTATAATCTTAGCTTACAACTTATTTATTTTTAATTTCATATTTAAATCTAAAAAGTCAATGAAAATAATTACCGGTATTTGATTTTGTAGACAGGGTGTCATTTTATGCTCATATTTAAGCACGACACTTGCGCCCTACCACCAACCCCCTTTTATTTCTTCGATTTCTTCGGTCCATGCACATCGACTTTATCGAAACTTGCAGGAAACTTGCATAATCTTCAATTATAAATAAAAATAGAAATGAGGTCTGGAAAAGAATGATTTTTACTTGTGAAGATTTTTATAAAAGTTATTTTACCGATTTTTTTAGGACAAAAAAGAAGCTTTCAGCATATTTAAGTTTATTTATTTAGAGTTTTTACAAAAAAATATTGTTGGAATATATCGCTTAATTTTATATTGAACAATACAGTAGCGTGTTGATTGTCAAAGGGAAACATTTCATTTTTTAAGTCAAAATTTAACTGATCACATCTTTTTGAATATTTTGGCCGATATACAGACGAGATACCGTAGTCGGACTCGGCATTAAAATCATCAGTCTAAAATTAGCATTATACATGTATATCTAATCCTTGCTAGCAAAGGTTCAATGATCCGAAATCTACTATATTTGAGATGTAAAGAGGATCGATAACCCTTGGCTAACTAAGATTGGGATAATCTTTACACCCACACGCAGACTACTAAAAATATCAGCACGTTTAAAAAGCCAAGAAATAAAACTTTTTTTTTAAATGTCTAAAGGTTAATTAAAAAAAATAAATAAATAAATAAAAAAGGGAAAAAACCCATCGAAATGCAATATTTCTCTTCTTAAGAATGGAATTTGAACACATTTAAAAAAACTATATGTAATAGTTTACAAGAGAGGCCAAGAACTTCTCGGGCGTAGCTGTCAGTACTCGACATTTTTCCAGATGGTGTCCGAAGTATTCCGAGTATTTGTGGAGCAAATCAAGGAGTACTCCATAAAAGGTTTCTTTGGAAATGCATTAATTGTAGCTGCAGTTCTTGAGAAATTAATCAAGGAGATATTTTTAAAATTTCTCCAAGGGTTGATAAAGGAATTTATCACTTTGCGTTCATTATCAGATTGAACGCAATGAATTTTATGAACATGCAGCCTCGATGTAGACGAAACCTGTCCACTTGTAGGAAAAGAATAGTTTATCTAAAAAAAACTTGCAGAAAATAAAGTTAGATTAAGAAACATAGTATACAATAAAAATTAATCAATCACTGAGGATCTTTAAGTAGTTTGTGCGTAGTAGATATACAGATTTTTCAACATCTATACTTTTGTGATTTATAGGTTATCCCTATGATCATCATATTATTAGAATATACAAGTTGACGGCACTTTATTTCAGTAATGAAAAAAATATATTCTAGCCACTTTTTCTTTCCGATATTTCATAGTTTATTGGCAATTGTTTGTTAACTTTTATTTTCCGACATTTATGAAAGAGTAAATTTCAGGTAATAAAACTGGGAATGAAGACTTTACTAACTGAAAATCAAAATTGAACAATAAATCATTGACATCAAAATAATAAAGATAAAAGCGAAGTTTGTTTCGTTTTTAAAGAAAAACATGCTTAATTTGAGATCAGTATCATGTGTCTGGGAAAAAGTGCAATCACTGACATAATATAATTCAAACATATTGATTGATTTTCTAACCTATCGATTATTCATAAACTTGGTAGACATACCCCCCCCCCCCCCTTAGAAAAATAAATAAACTCGGAGACACAAAAAATGTCGGAATTGTTGAGTATGATTTCTGACCTTATATGAGTAAAGTACATAATTTTCTGATCAGGCCTTCTATATAATAAGCTGTTGATCGAAGAATTAAAAAAAATGCCAGAAATGCTGAATATAACGGTAATTCCGGAGATAATTTTAGGATATAATTTAGATCGCTGTAGGTGAAAGACCCCCCCCCCCCCCCAAGAATGGAGTTTTTACATGTAAATGTATCTCTACTGCACTTCTCTTTGAATACAGTCACCAGTTAACTGTCCATTCACAAGGTGGATGTCAAGTGTTTTTTTTTTCGGTTTATTACATATATGAGTCAGAAACAGGATGTGTGTGGGGAGGGGGTTGGGGGGTAGGGGGCTTATCCCCCTTTTTTGATTGCAAATATATACATAATACATGTATAGGCATTGAAAATTTGGTTTACCTTTTTTTTGTTGGTTTATTCCCCCACTTTCAATTAACCCCCCCCCCCTACTTTCAATTTGCTTCCGACGCCTACATGTGCATGTATATAACAAAAACATATAGCCGGTGGAAGAATCACATCAGACCGTATCGTTGTCTTTTTATAGAAAGTTTATATTTTTTTCTTAAACCTATCATTCCTAGAGTATGCAGTGTTGACAAACTTGAACTTACAAAGTACACGTATACATATATATATATATTCCTAAACTACATGCAACAGGGATAAGTGAATATTTTCAAATACACTTACAATTTAAACCTACTCAAGGTGGATCAAGGAATATTCCTAAGGGACTAATCAGTAGACACGCCTGTTCCAAAGCCAAGGAGAGGGAGGGGAAAGGGGTATACTGTATTACCTAGTGTGCTTGTCCATCTATCTAGCTGTTCGTGTCTCTGTCCGTAACAAAGTTTTGATTGCAGTTTTTGCAGGAACTTCTCATCAAAGATGCTTGATATTTAAGCACATTCTTCACTGAGGCATGCTATATCGTGGCATTTATTATTTTTTTTAATCCGATTCCGATATCAATTCCCTGCTCATCCGTGCGTCTGTCGTACAAAAAAAATAAAACATTTCCGTTGCCGTTTTTTCCAGCAACCACACATGTACATATATATTGCAGTTCTTTGAATTTTTTAGCACATATTTTGTTATGACATGCCATATGATGAGATTTATTTTTGTATGAATCTGATATCAACTTCTTATTTGTCCATGCATATGCACGTAACTGAACTTGTGTAACTTTTATTTAACATATCTGTATTTTCACATCAGAGCGGGGCATTACTAGTATTACATGTACTAGCGAGTATTGGCCCACATACTTGTTTGTCCAGCCCTGTTTTTAAAAATACCAATCAAGTATGTAATTTTATTGCATAAAAATTTCCCGAATACCTTGTTTTATGTACGTACATATACATGAACGTATATTTTTAAAAACCCATACATACGAGTTAGTGCAACACTTTTTTTACGAATATTGGAAACGTTGACTTGATAATGAAATCTTTTAAATTGAATTGGAATTTAAATCGACCAAGAAATAAGATTAAATGTAAATTTAAACAAAACTTTATTCTTTTAACAAAACCTTTTTGTCTTCAGTTGTTTGAGTATGAATTAATTTAATTTTTTTGTAAGAACCACGTACGATAATATTGTTCTCCCGCCTAGCTCTAAGTCAATTTTCAAAAGTTAACATATTTGAATGATTTTCAGAATTTTTATAGATATTTATATGAATTTTCATAAAACGTTACTTTTTGGGATACCAAAGAAAGATAACTCTATAATTATGGTAAAACTTGAGTATTTTACTATAGAAATCAATGGAAAACGGAAAATATTTTTAAAACATCTCCCCCCCCCCCTTGAAACAAAAATTCCTTTTTACATATAATATAGACTGTCATTTTACAAATTTATGCCAAAGCTTTTTTTGTTTCACGGGGGGGGGGGGGGGGGGGGACGTGTTTATAGACAAAAAACGAAAAAATGTTGATTTTTCACCAATTCTAAAGCTATTTACAACTAAATAATTGTATTTTAATAATTTATATAATTATGTTTTATTTATTTGTGTACAGCATAAAAAAAGATATGAAATACATTTAATCATATTTAAGACTATTTCAAAATAAAGTGATTCTTGGAAGTTCGATTTCACTAGAAAATATCGTCTACCCCCCTTTTTTTGAGATCTGAAATTAATGATCATTTACTATCTAGAACTGGAATTAAAATGATTAATCAATTACCATAGAACTGTTCTTTGTACTAAACCAAGATTTAATGGCCAAATTACCATTAAAGTTGAATTTAAAGGGTGCAAAATGTAGGCGGGAATCAAGAGTTAGAGTACGTGGTTCTTTTATCTATTCCTTTTGTCGATTTTTGCACATAACGTTAAAAAAGTTGATTTTGTAGATTTTTATAAATTCTGAATCATAGGACCCATCTCACACAATATTGAGGAACAATCACATCACCAACCGAGTGGTTCAAGCTGCGGGCTTATTTAGTGTCAAAAGAAAGACCTTCTAAATTTGTCTCGCACATGTCGCACCCAAAGTTTCGTCTAATAAATCGAACGACTTGAACATATTAAAACGATGAAAAATATTCTTATTTGCGAAATATATTAGAATGTAATTAGAAAAAATTATTATCTTATTATTTATTGTCATACCATCAAAACTTTACGTTGTATCAGAGCAGAAAACGTCAAAAACGCGATGTGCATTAAAGTGCGTGATTGTGGGGTAAAGGTATATGCGTTAAAATGCGTGATTGTGGGGCAACGGTATATGCGTTAAAATTCGTGACTGTGGGGAAGGGGGTTAAAAAAAAAGGAAATGAAAATCGTAAAAAAAAAATTAAAAAAAATTAAAAAAACACCCATTTGTCCTTCAAAAATCATTGCATAAGAACAATATCCAAATGTGATCAGTAATATTTTAAAATACCCTGATGTACCAAAAATCAGCCAAACATCTTAATTAAAGCGTTTAGAAAAGAAGTGAAAAAAAAAACAAATTAGCAGACTGACAGACAGACGAGAGAGAGCTAGACAGTGGGACGAGTAGACAGAAATACAGACAAGTAGAAAACATATATTAGACCGCCTTAGTTTCACCAGTTGGGGTCTAA
>NW_026941471.1:0-13249 GCF_032062105.1 Saccostrea cuccullata
TCATTGAGATTAATAATTTGTGAGGGTTTTGCATCCCCACAGGAAATTTATCATTTAACGAGTACACGATGCTGACTGGTATGGGGTAAAAATTAAAACAAATGAGACGACTAACAACATTTGGTTGTGGCCGTTCTCTTTTTGGGGGGGGCGGGGTAAAACCCCCGGGTTTCTGGACTTCCTATGGTGACAACCAAAAGTATATTAAGAATAAAATCAAACCCGGGAGAACTGAACATTAAACATTCAGTGATCCTGTCCACTTCTCAGAGATAAGCAAGTTCCAGTTTATTCACACATTTCCCCCGATTGGTATATAATCCCAAAAATGATTTAAATCCCAGAAACCCCCAAGCGAAATGACAACCAATTAAGAATGACACAGACCGCTCTTTTTTATGTTCAGTAGATCCCCCTTTTAAAGGGAAATGTATTTGAAGCGTTCTCTGAAACGCCAAGGTAAGCAAAGGCGATAAATATTAAGCGGGACAAACACGGAAAGAGCTGACAAAATAGTCGGAAAATCTAGGATTTTACTTTCCAATAATTTTTAGATTACTAAACATTTTAAAAAATCCTCCGAGGGCCAGTGCGGCAAGGTACGCCCGAGGAGTGGCTGGGTTTGCACCACAGAAGCATGCCGGATTTTTCCAGGAAATCCAAAGATGTATAAAAATTGTTTTAAGGACCTTGGGAATAGAAACTTTTGGGATATTTTTTTCGTATCAAGATTGATATCAAATTAGCGTGTAATTTTTCTTCCTCTAAAAGGAATTCGATGGAAAAGTTTGTAATTTCATCTGCAAATTAAAAGAAAATCTATAATTGTCACAAAATATGATGATAGTATTAAAACGAAATTTTTTCATAAAAAATGATTTTAAAAATATCTATACACAATCGAACAAAAAAAAGCAAAACAGAAAAAAAAGGGGTTTTTAGGAAATTAACCTAAATTAACGTTTTACTTTAAAGAACTTAAACTGGGTATTTACAGATCTATTAGAAAATCTTTGAACGACAATTATATGTTAATTTAGCTTTCAAGGTAACCTGAAAATATAATTCTTTAATTTCCTTGCTTGTTTGATAAACGTTTAATTATCTGATTTATTTACTTTAAATTTACATGTTATCTATATTAACTTTTTTTTATTTCTAGGAAGTAATAATGGTTGAAGGCATGATGAATTCGGTTATCAGATATATTTACAAAATTTGAATGGCTAAGTGGTAGAATTTTCAAACAATCTTTTGTATTTTTATTTATATACATTTCAACCCTAAAGGTAGTACATGTATATCAAAGGATCAGTCGATATTTTCAGTTTGAATGCAGATAGAAGAGAAGTGGATTTTTGTCTTTGGATTTTTCTCTAGCTATATGATGTATTCATGAATTTCAAATCTTTTTTTCTCTTTTATCTTATAATTGTCAAAATTAAAGGTTATGAAGGCTTTTGAAAATTATTTCTTATGGACTTTTTCCTGAAATATTCATATTTTCTCTTCTACAGGAGATATTTTCTGTTCATTATAGAAAGCACACATCTCCGAGAGAAGAGGGAAGCATAAAGGATGTATGCAGGGGCCATTGATTAAATCATCTCCTTCAGTGATTAGCTCGGCCAGCCATTGTAAATCCTACCTGATTACGATAATTGGAGGCACGGACAAATTCTATCATTTTGTAACATTGTAATTATGGGGGAAAATGCACATATCTCAAAAAATCATTGTAATATCGATAATCTCCTTTTCTACTTAAAAAATATATTTTTTGCAACAATCGATTCAAATTTCAGGATATATCAAAACACTGAATAGAATGCGAGGCATATTAGTTGTGATGCAGAAGTACCAACTTCATGGAGGCTTACCAGACAGCAAATACAGAATTAGCATGAAAATTCCTATACTGTTGGTCATAGTCTGAGGCACAGAATATTCATAATCCATCTAAACAGTGAGATCTAGCGAAGGTTTAGAGAGGACATGTACAGAGTCAGGATTTTCATTGTCATTCAACCATAAAGTTACACGTAATCAACTTGAAATGAATGGGACTGCTTCTTTCTTTGCTATCAACTTTTTAAAATTATTACCATTAATTGTTTTACTATAAATCTATTTGTACAATATAATGATTTTGTAGAGAACAATAAATCACTATATATTTTGTCTTTTCTGGTCAATGTATTAAAACTATGAAATGACACTGTTTTTTTTTTATTATTGGTTATTTTTCTCTCCATGGAAATTCGCAAGGATTGTCGTTAAAAAAAATCGTTTTCCACCATGGAAGCATTTTCTCAAGTTTGTACTGGGCTGGAGGAGTAGAGGTCAAAGACGTCAGTAGCCGTCAAGAAGACAAACCGACGGGGAACTCCTAATCAAAAAAGTTCATTAGCATTGAACACAACTACTTTATCTTTTCTTCTCAGTATAAACTTAATTAAAACACACACACACACACACCCTCACACACACACACACACACACAAACACCCTAACAAGCAAACAACCCCCTAAAAACACTGAGCATAGTTAAACTGTTGACCAGTTGTCGATGGCTTGACAGATTACAATATTGATATAAATTTACATCCACTGAAAGAAATAAAACCCTTTGCGTTTATCAGTGCATGAACTACAATAGGCATGTCAACTGTACAGATTTCTTGATCAATGGCTGTTCCATCAATGAAACGTACAAAGACGTTCGCTTCATTAATACAATAATTAATCATTTTAATCCTACTTCAAATGATTATTTAAACAGATACAAACATAAACAATAAAATGTCTTTCTTTGGTTGTTAGTACGGTAATGAAATTTTAGCTAATGCAGAAAAAAAATCACATAACCCGCGTAAGGTTATGTATTTTTTCTGCAATAGCCACGACATTCAATCCTATGGAAGCCCATTTAGGACCTATCAAAAATATTTTTGAATTCGTTATAACAGATTTTTAAAATTCGTTATAACGAATTTAATTTGTTAAAACAGATTCATTGAATTCGTTATAACTTATTTAACTTGTTATAACAGATTAATTGAATTCGTTATAATGAATTTAATTTGTTATAACAGATTCATTGAATTCGTTATAACATATTTAATTTGTTATAACAGATTAATTGAATTCGTTATAATGAATTTAATTTGTTATAACAGATTAATTGAATTCGTTATAACGAATTTAATTTGTTATTATAGATTTATTGAATTCGTTATAACGAATTTAATCTGTTATTACAGATTTGTTCAATTCGTTATAACCAAATTCTTGAATTAGTTATAACGAATTCAACAAATCTGTAATAACAAATTAAATTCGTTATAACGAATTCAATGAATCTGTTATAACAAATTAAATTCAATGAATCTGTTATAACAAATTAAATTCGTTATAACGAATTCAATAAATCTGTTTTAACAAAGTAAATTCGTTAAAACGAATTCTAAAAATCTGTTATAACAAATCACATTTGTTATAACGAATTCTAAAAATCGTTATAACGAATTCAAAAATATTTTTAATAGGTCCTAAATGGGCTTCCGTACAATCCCGTACTAACAACCAAAGATTAAATGACTGAAATGCCTTTAGTTTTTGACCTACTGAATTAATTAAATCAAGTGAGATTCTATTTGTTCATTTAGTTATTGAACAGAGGGGAAATATCAGCCAGCAAAATGAAGAAAACAGAAAAAAAAACCATTTCACATTTTTGTTTGCTGTTGAATTTTTTTTCATTTAAGGTTTTTCATTAGAACCTTTGAGTCTACCTGATATGATTTTTTAATATCAAGTGAGGGACCACTTCGACACATATTGTACCCATTTCTTCATTCTGAATCTTTATGGAAGTTTTCTAATATTGTAATTTTGAAATTTCTTTGATGTGTAACATTTGTGGAAAAACTCTAACAAATACGAACAAAATACAGTGCCTGATGGCCTCTGTTTAACAATGAATTCAGCTCTATGTTCTAATATGATCTTATGAACTGATTTTAGAATTTGGAGCTAGGGCAATAATCTTTGGAAAACTTTCATTGCTAAATAATTCACAAATAAAAACAAACAATTAACCCAATAACACAGATTTTTCAATCTATGAGTATTGTGACGTTCGCTGTATCAAAAAATTTTTTACAAGTAAGTTCTTCCGACATTTCTGTAAATTCATCCACGATTCACAACCAAATTGTATGATCTTCTTCCATTGTGGAAGTATCGAGAGAGCTCTAGACGGACTCCGAATCGTGGCTTGCGATGACGCAAAAGTGCCATTTTAAAACTGTGCTCATTATTTTAGCTTACCAAACGTTTGAATATTTTGTTTATTTTGATACGCTATGAATTCATCTTTGTCCATGTGATTCAATAAATAAAGATGATGTGAGGACTATCTTCTGTATAGAGAAATAAATGAACATTACTAGTATTCGTAAGGTTGCATGTGAAGTTGATATAAAACAGAGAACCACTGTGCAAAACAAGATGTGCTATAACTGCACAATATCGGAAAAAGTGATTGACACAGACAATGAATGATTAAATGATACATTTTCGTGTATTAATGAGTTATGTAATTATCCGAGAAGAAAAAAAAGGTTGAGTGATTGAAATCCAATTTTTTTCTAATCACAGCTTCTCTGCATCACGTCTGGTTAGCTATTTGATAATGCTTAGTATCTATCTATCTATCTCTCTCTCGCTCTCCCTCTCTCTCTGTCCGAATCGTGCAAGAATTCCACAAGGCACACACATCATTAGTGGAACATTTTACAACTTGTACAAATCCCTGATTGAACACATTTACATCATCTACAGGAAAGCAATTTGTCATAATTTTCTCTTTCTTTGACAAAATTTAGTTGGAACTTTCTAAATTAGATAGCAAACATATAATGTTACTGCACATCAGGGCAACTTCCGGCAGTTGTCAGGGCTTTGACATCGTAGGTATAGAGACCTTAGCGTCAGTTCACTCTTTGACCTCACAAATACTACAGAGAAATTCAATTAAATATTTGACGCATCTCCCAGATTTGTTGACTTTTCTCAGATTAGCTCAATATAAATCTATTTTCAATAATGAAAATCAAATTGGATTATTCCGTTACAAATTCATCATTGGTGCTTTTTATTTTGGGAAGTTAGCTTTAACTGATCAGTGAGATTGAGACAAAATTGAAATGAAATAAAGCTGTAATCTGTACTAAGCCCACAACAAGGATTAGACTTTGTCGGAATTAATTAGCTTTCAAAAATAAGCACATTTAAGCGGAAGTATAAATTGTGCAATATCGACCGTTTAGCACGACTCAATTTTCTTCAAATGAGGCAATGAGGAGACCATTTTTTACAAATATGTTAACAAATGTATGAAACACTAATGGTTATATTGTAAATTTTGTATTTACCTCCCCCTAGTAAATTCAAATTTTGCGCAACACGATACTTATTGCACAACAGAGACAACTCTGTTTTAATTGTGAGTAGTTTTTTAACAAGTAGCAAACCAAATTTACTGACAATGATTTCTCTTTTTAATGTTTCAAATGCCGGAAATTTATATTGAAAGAAAATATATACTTTTTCTTTAATTTCTTACATTGTTTCTAGACAAACCAAACCCTATTGGGTCAAATTGACAGGACCTACATTTTGAAGGAAACTGGTAATGAAAAGCCAGAATGACCAACAAAAGACTGTTGATTGATTTGCGATGTGACGAGGACATTATGGCACAAACATAAAATGTCAATTTGCAAATCTGGAATGTAGTTCCCAAAACATAATTCATGTAACAATAAAGGCGGCAGCTAGTGCTCTTCATTGAACAACTATATTCTTGACTGACTTAAATAACAATCATGTAATCTTCTCTAGTTTGTTGGGTATGCGAGGGCATCAACGATAGCTGGAAACATGGGATAATTTGCATAAATTATAATATAATAATAATAATTTAACACCAGAAGTCTTTGTCGAGACTGAAGCTCTACTGGTTTTTACTTATAGCAAAGGAAGAGAAAAGTAGCAGTTGGGAATTGAAACTTTACAACAGCAATAAAAAGAATAATGATCCTTTTTTTCTTTCTTTATTCTTTAAGCCAAAGGCTCATCAGATTTTATAAAGATCCTTGATTAAGTCTCTTTATGTTCTTCGTGTAGTCTACTTGTGTGCCAAGTTATATTATAATCAGACTAAAACTGTATTTGGGTTAGCATTTTGATAGTATTTTACAGAAATTTCTATCTTTAATAACCAAGGCAATAATGTTCATCGAAATCAAAAAATAATAAATAGAATTGATTAAAAGGGGAAAAGAAGGTATTCAAGAAAATACAAGGAAAGAAAGCAACAATTAAAACAAATACTTGCTACATAGGAGTGCATTAAGTACAGGGGCATCCAAACTATAGACACACTCATTTTTAGGTATTTCAAGGAATGTATAATGAATGCCAGAACTGTTTATTGGGGGAGGGCATCAACAGAATTTATATAGGCCAAACATACACATATTTTTCACTTCATCCCTGACACTGTCTTATATATTTTTTCAATTATGATTTTTTTTAAAACGTGGGTAATTCGTGATGAAAACTGAAAGACAGGGTTTTATTATTTAATCTTTTTAATTCCTTACAGGGGTTGTTAGGGGGTTTGGGGTATCCCCAGTACCTGATAGTGCTTAGGTTATGTAAAATTAGTACACTGTTTCTTCAAAAAACACAGTGCAATACTGATACAATTCAAGTTATTCATAAACTGCATAGTTGTAAGACCTAGAATTTTATGAAAAAAAATATATTCTTTTCCAGTGTTCAGTTTGATGGCTGTCTTTTATTGTCCGCTGGGTTTTAATGTAAAGGGGAAAATTTAAGCTTTCAAAATCTCGTTTTAAGTTGTAACGGAAGCACTTTTCATAGCCCGGGGAATGTTATGGTGAGGGTTATTAAAACGCACTGCTGGAATTTAAAAAGAGAACTCTCTGATTTCCCGGTTTTTTACTTATTTTAATCGATGATAAAAAAGAACACGTCCGTCAAAAAAAAAAAAAAAAAAAAAAAAAAAGGAATAATATACTGTCATATTATAATAGAATAAGTGTATTGGTCCATTTTCCAACAACCAAAAATACTCTGTTTACTTTATTAACGTTGAAAATTATCACAATAGAAAATATCAACTTTAAATTAATAAAACAGAATATAATCTGCAATTGAATAAAATAATTCCATCGTATTAAACAAATATTGTGTCATTGATTTAGTTTCTTTAACCTGTATAACGCTTGCAGAAGAAGGGTCCAATCAAATCATTGATGCTAATTGTGATTAAATAAATTATTTTTTTTTCTCCAGCAAAGTTTTAATCAATTGTATTTTTAACATGGGGGCATAATTTTGAAATATTTAGATTTCGGATCTATTTTTGACTTTTTGTACTTACTCAGTCTTCCCTTTTTTCAAAAAACATATCTTACTAATTGACTTAATCATTTCTACATGTCTATTTTTTAAATTCAAGAAATTGCACAAGTTTCTTAGTTGTGAAAAAAACAACCTAGCCAGAAAATTTTATCATAATTCCTTTCTTTTTAAAATATATAAAAAGTTATCAACTGATAAAATTTAACAGGAAACTAAAATGGGGAAGGATTTTTTCCCCCCCTCCACCATTTTCCTCATGTAAAGTCACTAATTATTTTTTTAGTTAATGAAAACATTTAAAAGAGGGAATGCTTCCCGCCGAGATTTCTTTTTTCATCAATGAGATCTCAGGGGAGCCAGATGAAAAAAAAAAATATACTTTATTTTGTCAAAAAATATGAACACTATCAACGAGAATTTGGCTGTTTTAAATCAGCCTATTCTGATGTAAATTTTTTCAGAATTATTGAATAATGTATAGACAATCTTGCCTCGAAGATAGATATGTCTTTAAGTTCAGTAATTACATAATATTTCCATTTCTAATTTTTTTCTCTGTGATAACTCTTTGAAAGTTAGGGGTAGTTTATTTCTTAAATTTCCGAGAAATTAGGCAGGTCCACAGGTAGGGAGCTAGGAGGCATAATACGCATCAATTCTCTCGCACCTGTCTCTGTGTCTGACGCTAAGGAGGCCAAATATGCATGTAAATCTCGTGCGGTGCCTTTGTGGAGTCGGTTCAGGACTATTGAAATTGGCATGGAAGTCATCATGTGATTTAAATCCATTTATCTACATTTTTAAAGTCTAAATGTACAATTTTATTTCACAATGAAATGGAAATATAAGGAATCACTGTCTAGTTAGGAGGGTATGTCAGGGACATCAACAATAGTGGGAAACATGGGATAATTTAAGCATAACGGGCTTCGCCCGGTTTGGTTTTCCATGTTCCCCTATTGTTGATGCCCTGACTACCCTCCTAACTAGACGTGATTCCTTAAATCATCCTCTTTTTTTCCCAAATCGTCATTGAAGTAAATAAAAAAAATCCCATTTTTTAGTCATTGGTGCGAAATTACCTTTTGTTCTGGATTATGGATACTTTAAACGTAACCTTCCGAACTGGATATAAAATAAAAATCCTAGAAATGAATGATTCAGTGGAAATTTATAGAATTATGACTTTATCCCGGGGGCCCTTCACTTAATTGTTGATTATATTAATTTTGTTTTGAGAAAAACAAAAACTAGGCCAGCGCTTTATTGTTAAAGGTTAAAGCTTCTTTGCGTCTCACAGAGCCAGGTAAACCCCAAAAATAAATAGGTAGCCAAAAAAATCTCTAGTATACAAGTGGTTTAAAAGCTTTGATTCTCAAAAAAAACATAGGAAAGCAACAAAAAAATTTGTCCCAAAAAAAAAAATAAAGAGGTAGTGATGTACAGATTGACATTAAATTCAATCAATCTGTTACAATAGTTGATAATTCGTGTTTAATTTTGAAAAAACTGGGATAAAATACACTAATTTTCCGTACCATTCAACTTTCAAAAAAGATAATTAACGGCTTCTTGTGTTGAATTTTCCCCATGGGCTGCTGGCCTATTTGATATGAAGGGGTTGTGTGTACCTCACAATAACGGCAAAGAAACTATCAATATTGAATAAAGAATCAACTTTGGAACCGGCTCAATGCTCCAACATGTTTTGAATACATAAAAGGAAAAGGGATGTAGTAAAATTTCAAACCACCTTCATGAACCAGAAAAGCAGATCACAAGTCTATAAAATTTTAAGGGAAAGTTCGAAACGGTTAAAATTGAAAAAATATAGGATTAGGTACATGATAACTTTTTTTTACTTTAAGTTAGACAGCAGTAAAATTTTATTTAACTTCGTAGTAGGAAAAAAAACCTCCGAACATTTGAATCCTTTAAACAATTAAAAATTATAACCGTTTTCCCCCAATTTTACAATATATACTTATAAACATCCATCTTTTTTTTTTTTTTGAACATCGAATTGAATTCCTGATAATTTGAAAAAAAGGTTTAAATTTTTTTTTTCTCATCGATCTTTGAAATCCTTATTTATGTTTTTAAAAAAAGGGGAAAAGTGTCCCTGTTTTTATGTTAATTTTAAAATCAAATACATATACTTTTATACCTGATAATGCTTGGGAAAAACTTAATAACTGATCCCACGTTCTCCGCCGATATATATGTTTGCATGCAAAAAAAAATGTGTTTAATGTTCATTACAAATTGCTGGTGCTAAAATTTAAAGTTTTATTTCTAATGAAAGAGGCGTGTAAAGAGATATATTTAACAGCTGTGTATTCAACCTCTTTTTTTGCCCTATATATATTGTAAAATATTGATTTTTATGCTTTCCCAGGTTCTTCTTTTTTAGTTTACGTAGGTATTTTTTGTGTCGCTTGCACAGCAGAGTGACACCTAGGGGGTTCCCTTTTCTATGGTTTTGTACGCTTTGTCTGTCGTTTTGTTGTCGCACCCATATTTTTAGAATTGTAGAAGGAATTTGTCATTCTTACAGTAATGAAACATCACTAGGTTACCAAACAAGATACCATAGTCTTAATTTCCAAGATGTAGAATTCGGTAAACCTATAGTTTGATACAACCTCCGCTATAAAAAAAGTCACGTGACCTTGAATGCACGGTGGTAATATATACATTTGTTTAGTGGTTATTATTAAACCTCTCGGAGTAAGGAGATGATCCTTACGTCTTTGGGGTTTAAATCCAACTGTGGGGCGTAAACTAGCGAGATATCGTAGGGACTTAAAATTTTGGTCTGGTGTCCCTGACACCAGACCAAAATTTTTTCCCCACGACATTCGCTGAATTAAGGAAAGTCTTCGGATGCACCAAAAACCCAAAAATTTTGTGTTTTGGGTTTGGGGATCCCCCTATTCAGCTTTTAAATTTTGATATCACCTCTTGAATTGAAAATTTCACCTAAATTTCATTCAGCTTAGAAATGGCTATATATCACCTACTTGAATACTGTTTGATATCACCTACATGTTTTGATTTGAATTGGTGATATCACCTATTCGAACAAAAATATCACATTTTCAATAAGCGAAATCAACCTTTGGATGGTTGATATCACTTTCTTTATTTTAAAAAGCATATACTACCCCTTTTAATAGGCGATATTTTAATTGAGTTAAATTCATGAAACTAAAAAAGGTAATGAAGGGCTAAAAAAATTTCATCTTTTTTCTTCGATTTTTAAAAAAATACATATTTTTTTTTATTCATCATATATTCAATATTTTCCTATTACTAGCATATGGAGGTTATCGAAAATAATAATAATAAAAAATATATATATATATATATATATATAAAACAAAAAAGATTTATATTCGCTAGCCAAGGGTTTTCGGTCCGCTCTGCTCCCCGTATGTTTATGGCGAGCATAGCAGACCGAAAACCATTGGCTAGCGAAGATGAAAGAGATTTGACCGTATTATAAAAGAGAAAATAGTTTTGACCGATTTTTTGCTCAAATTTGTTTGTTTAGGAAAATCGTAAATATGGAAATATTTTCTGTTAGTAATATTAGCTAATGCATTTCCCCTTGATGTTACTGAAAAATAAAAATAAACTTAAAACTCCTATTTATAAATGATTTCTGTTATACAGCAATTGGTAAGACGTAACAGTGCCATGAAAGGCTTAAATAAAAACATTTTAAAATTGAGATCTTTTTAAAATCAATACAAAACATAATAAAAAAAATTTAGCCTCTTAAATCGTGAAATTCCCTAAATTACTCTATCAATATAAAGAAAAAACTATTTCATTAAACAGCCCAAATTCATTTTGTCCCTAGGTTTTAAAAAAGAAAAAGGTTTTAAAAAACTTATGGCTTGTTCCCATTATCTTCAAATTTTGTTTTGTCAATCTCCCTAAAACAATATAACAAATGTAGCCCTTTAATTCGGTCAATCCATAGATATATCGACTTTACAGAAAAGCATATCGACCTCCCACTTCGTGCTCGGTCGATATGCTTTTCTGTGAAGTCGAATATCTACGGATGACCTATCAAAGGGCTATATTCATATACTTAATATTAAAGATATTTAACCAAATATACTATGAATATTTCAGTTACTTGAGAAGTCAGAAACCAGACAAGAATCCATCTTAACATATAGTGATCCCTGTGATTAGACGAATAAAATTATTATAAATATTGCTCAGATAATAAATTTCTATTTATCAAACAAAGGCAGATAAGCCTTGTCTGTACTTTGTTAGTATGCTTGAAAAATAGGGCTAACTGTAGTAACTAAATTTACACAACCTAAATTTATTCCATCATAATGAAATTCAAAAGGCTATTTCCCGGATCGAATTCCAGATTGCCTACGTTATTTGAAATTTCTCTTTAAAACTCTTTTTACAAGAAGGAATTCATTGATGTACATAATATGAACTTTTTTCACTGCATGTGTTTTAGTTGTTTCTTGTATATCATTAACTTTTAACAATTTTTATCTTTTTTTTTTTCTTCTAAACTAACTCATTGTTTAGAAAAAATATCCATCGAAACTTTGATCTTAGAAGTTCTTAATACTATGTATATATTATATAAACTTTATTTATGATCTTTCTTTCCAAACATTCAAAATCGCTTTTTAAATTAAAAGGTAACAAGACTCGGATAAATAACATGATTATGGAAAACAATATTTGGACTATCCATTCTAATGCCTACCTATCCCACGTATAACAAATGGAATAGAGTCATTGCCCTGACTAGTAAAGGATCATAACACTATCTCAGTAGATGAAATAAAAACAAGCAGAGGATTATAATATTGGGTAACCACAGGATAAATCCGACCGAGAAATGAAATCAAAACTAGATGATATCTATATCACTGAAATACGGGGACAACGACCAGTAATCAAGTTCAAAAGTCGATCCACTGAAACACCATGAACCTGGAGCATAACAATCAGGGACATTCGGACACGTCAGAGGTGGGATCAGGGGCCATGTAGGAGGAAGCTTCCCCACTGACCGGCCAAATCCGCTGTGTATTCCTTGTCCTAATCGGGAAAATGTAAAAACCTCTAGACAATTTGGTATGTGAATAATTGCCTAACAATTTTTATTTGTAACGTCAGACAGCATTTGACTTTATGATAAATGCATTTGCTAATAAGGTCATAAAGATCTTGCGGAATGATGACTTTAAACGAGAATGTTGAAATTCTTTATATCAACGTGCTTTTTAAAAAATGCCTCATTTGAAAATTGTTCGTACGTTCGTGTTGCTACAAAGAATAAGTAAGGAAAGTTGACGATAGACAAAATGTGTCGTCACCATTAACTTAGAGTTTTGTTGATTGGTACTTTAAATGGCACATTTTAAATTTATTGCTTCATAAGGAATCGAAATCTGAATGCTATTCTTCTTGGTTGAATTTTATATTATAAATTCTTCAGTGTAGTTAATGGGAATGAAGGTGGGTTGGCAATTAGGGGGTGCTATTCGGTTAGCTTTGGACTGTATTTTTGGAAATTGTATTTACTGGAAAACATTTAACTCTTTTATTAATAAAGTTTAAACGAACAGCAAACGATCTTAAACTTTATAAATAAAATAAGTCATTGTGGATAGGAGCATAAACACAGATCAACTGAAATTTTAGATGTGGGATAGGTGCCGATGGGGGAGATAGTTCCTCCTTTGATTGGATACCCCTCCGTGAACCATACGTATTGATTGGGTACACCCTC
>NW_026941472.1:0-12500 GCF_032062105.1 Saccostrea cuccullata
CTATGTCCTTTGTGATCCTCGGATGCCACACAAAATACACACACTGGATTGTCACACTCTTTACAATACAACTCACATCTCTTGGGTTCATGTGATGAGCAAGCTGGATAGCGTGGAATGGATTTACTGTATTTAACAAAATCATGGGTCCTCCTTATACCGCTAATGTGTTTGGGGACGCATGCTCTGCATAGATTAATCAAACAGACCTCGCAGTGTACTTGTACTCCCACTGTTGTACATGCATCACATCGCATGTCTTCTTGATCGTTATTGCACTCGGCCATTATACTGATTACTGATGGGTATTAATGCTGGAAAAAGAAAGAAACAATTTTGAATTGTTTGATTGCATTAAAGGCAGTGTAAGACTACGACGACGGCTTTCTATAAATCCAGATGTCTTGTTTTTGCTTTATTGCCGTTATCTTCATTCGCGGATCTAGAGGGGATGGGTTGGGGTTAGTCCCCCCCCCCACCCCCACCCCGAATTTGCAGAGTTATTAAATGTACATATATATGTGTATACATGTGCTAACCCAAATAAAAGTGACCTTGGACCACCTCCCCCTAGAAAACGTATATGAAGCTTTGGAAGTCAGCGACTACCTCTGTATTTCACGTACAGTAGTAACTTCCTTGAATTTGAGGAACTGGTATCCTAAAGTCTTTTCTAAAACGATCTTAAATGATTTTCTTTTTGTGCTTGTCAAGTGTATTGGTTTTGCTAGGAATGGGAAAAACTCACATCTGCAAATTGGTGTATCATCGACAAGAAGATCAATACTGAAATCATCTCTTGTTTACTTCCATTATATATATGTATCTATATACAATCGAAAACATATCATTGGTACGAAAATATGTAAAACTTCAGTGCTGCATACACGGTTTGACTAAGATTTGAACTGTCCTAAGCTGCAACAGAAATTAAAATTCTCTTTGATACAGTGCCTTGTAACACTCTCTCCTGATAAATGGATAAATTGTAGTGCATCACAGTGTCAGTAAACACATGGTAGTTTTTGTAAGGATTGTGAAGATAATATAACATTAATCGAAGACTACCCATATTTATAAGTAACAATGTTAAATCTTACCGTGGTATTTGTAATGGCGGTCTTTCTAAGTTATTCTTAACAACAAGGACGCGGTTAAATACCAGGGTGGAATATACTCAGAGAATGCACTCGGAATTTAAATGTTCGATATGTAAACATGATTTCATACCTGATCAGTATTAGAATATTTAACTACGGTACCTAGTGGTATAGCCTCACCGTATTGGTAGTCTTAGAAAAGAAAACGCTTATTCTTCGTCAGTATATGATATTTAACTACATAGTACTTGGTATTATCTATCTCAGAAAATAGAACATTTATATCGTGTCAATATTATATATGTCTTTGTAACTACATAAGTGTTTATTCTCGGGAAAATAATGAATTCGGTTTGGCATTGTGATATACAGTAATTGTGTTCTTAACGTGTTCACAATCTACAACTTTGGCCAACCAGGATGAATTCGATATTCTGTAACTTTACTGGATTCATTCATATAAAAATTCTAACGAACAAAGATACCTGGTATTCCAGAGTTGAAAAAATGCTATACCAAGCCCTATCTTTACCCCATATCGAAATATTGTAGTTATTGAATACTATATATTAACTGCTGTAAAAGAGTAACATATGCACTGTGATACAACATTTTCTAGACCTACATATTGTATAAATCAGAAACTCTATTGAAAAACTTTCAAAAATTAAATATATCGACGACGTTTCATCAGCATCAAACAATAGTTATTTCGATTCGTGTGTCAACTCTACACATCCTAGTGAAAATGAAATAAAAGACACCACAGAGTTTGCCACACCTGTTTCATATCAGGATGTTTTACTAAAACCAACTAACACCTAAAATTGTAAGACATAGAAAACTTGTCCATCATCAACTTTCCTTATTTAGATATATGCAGTAATATTCCATTATCACCCACAAACAGTGTTTATGTCTCCCAGCTTATTCGCTACTCAGAATTAAGCATGCTCTTCATACGATCACTCTTACAACTGAAGCAGACTACCCATACATAAGTTGATGTTACTGGGACTTCAACAACTTCGTTTAAAGTCAATATTTCGTAAATTCAATGGTCGTTTTAATGATCTTATTAGCGCATATAATCATAACCTATTACTTTGTCGTATTTTGGCTAACTTGTTTTATACCAACTGTTAGGCATTTGGTTTTGTACTACATGTAGGATGGCTGTGAATTGCTCTGTCTACCTGATCAATACTTTGAGCTCATAGCGGCTGTGATGGGTCAGCAGAGGATGTTTACTGCTCCTAAACACCCGCAACTTGCCCAAATGATGCATCAAGGGATGAAAACTCTTAAACTTGCTTCAGATGCTGGATTTTGATCACATTTTTCGTGATGAAGAACTAGTTTGAAGTTTTTATATAGGTCTATTCCAAAGTATCAGATCAAAATTGCATAAATTTTGCATTTTTGGATGTACACTTTTTGTTGGGTAATTGTGTGACTTTGCCTTACTTAAAGACAACATTCGTTGAGGTGAGCTCTGTAATCTCTGATTACCTATGTTTTTTTTTGTAAGCATAATTCATTATATACGTTAAATCACTTTGTTATAAGCATGTTTACTGTACATAATTGAACAGCAAGGAGGCTAATGAGAGCACTGAAAGTTCCCGTTTGTATTGTCTTTGGTTGTATCAAAGTTTTTTTAAGTTCTTGTTTATTTGAATTAAGGTATTATAATCCTGACAGAAAAGAACACAGGTGTACAAGACTAATCATTTACATTTAAGTTTTTATGTAAAATTGTTTTATTATCTTTAATCTAGTCTTTAGCTAGTAAGAGAATTTTATTATGAATAGAATTGTTAGGAGAAATAAGTCAGAAAATAATGCAGAGTTAAACATCTTTCTATAACAACACAGAATGACTGTTTTTGATTATAAGTTTTTGTTTCAAGTTTTAATGATATTTTGATGACCTTTAAGCACTTATAAATTTGACATTTACTGCTTGTAATAAAATTGTCAAATTATTAAACGCTAAATTGTGTTGACACACATTAGTTTGATTCATTATAAACCATTTATTGGTGCCAGAGGTAGTTTTTGTCCACAGTGGCTACTTGATTTTTGAAAAATATATGATAAAACAAACATTTCTTTGCTAATATTTTTACTTAGAACAAAATGATTACATTGTCAAATGATAATAACGTTGACATTTCATGTACATGTGTATCATGCAAATCAATAGTGTTCAAACTAACTAGTTTGAGATGTAATGGGATCCTGAGACCTAATATGCGAACAACTCATCAGTCCCCAGTCCTCCTGAAAATGAAAGGTTCCAAAGTGGGTCACCTGGAATATTTCACACAAACACCCTCTTTCTCTCTCCTCACAACAGTATACAACATGACAATGTCATAATTTGTCATAAAACTTAATGTGTCTAGAAAAACATTTTCTAATATTATGATGTTGATTGTAGCAGATGACAAGGTGTTTGGGTTGTTAAAGAACTAGAATAGATAGCTATATTTGGCTAATATACTGTGCTTTGAATTTCATGTGTTTCAAGACTTCAGAGTTCTAAACACTAAGTTGTGGTATTTCATTGGGTATTTTCTTTTCTCATATGGAGACTAGAAAGTAGAAAATGCATGAATTGGTTGGAACACTAGTCACAAGTATATGTTGATGTTTTTCACATGACATTTTCCCTTGATAATAAAAATCTTGGTTTCTCCTACCCAAAAACTGCCACAAGTATTGACAATTTCTGAAGAAAGATCATTAGTCAATAAAATACACCACCTTCTTTTTACTACATTTACAGCCAGGTTAGTTCTTAAATTGTTCTTTCTTTTCTCTCAAAGGTTTTCAATATGTCCTCGAAACTATGTCCTTTGTGATCCTCGGATGCCGCACAAAATACACACACTGGATTGTCACACTCTTTACAGTACAACTCACATCTCTTGGGTTCATGTGATGAGCAAGCTGGATAGCGTGGAATGGATTTACTGTATTTAACAAAATCATGGGTCCTCCTTATACCACTAATGTGTTTGGGGACACATGCTCTGCATAGATTAATCAAACAGACCTCGCAGTGTACTTGTACTCCCGCTGTTGTACATGCATCACATCGCATGTCTTCTTGATCGTTATTGCACTCAGCCATTATACTGATGGGTATTTATGCTGGAAAAAGAAAGAAACAATTTTGAATTGTTTGATTGCATTATAGGCAGTGCAAGACTACGACGACGGCTTTCTATAAATCCAGATGTCTTTTTTTTTTTGCTTTATTGCCTTATCTTCATTCGCGGATCTAGAGGGGATGGGATGGGATGGGGTAAGTCCCCCCCCCCCCGAATTTGCAGAGTTATTAAATGTACATATATATGTGTATACATGTGCTAACCCAAATAAAAGTGACCTTGGACCGCCTCCCCCTAGAAAACGTATATGAAGCTCTGGAAGTCAGCGACTACCCCTGTATTTCACGTACAATAGTAACTTCCTTGAATTTGAGGAACTGGTATCCTAATGTCTTTTCTAAAACGATCTTAAATGATTTTCTTTTTGTGCTTGTCAAGTGTATTGGTTTTGCTAGGAATGGGAAAAACTCACATCTGCAAATTGGTGCATCATCGACAAGAAGATCAATACTGAAATCATCTCGTTTACTTCTCTGTTTATGTATGCATAATATATGTTATATGTATCTATATACAATCGAAAACATTCGAACATATTGATACGAAAATATATAAAACCTCAGTGCTGCATACACGGTTGGACTAAGATTTGAACTGACCTATGCTGCAATAGAAATTAAAATTCTCTTTGATACAGTGCCTTATAACGTAACACTCTCTCCTGATATTCATTTTGTAATAAATGGACAAATTCTAGTGCATTACAGTGTCAGTAATCACATGCTAGTTTTTGTAAGGATTGTGAAGATATAAAATTAATCGAAGACTATCCATATTTATAAGTAACAATGTTAAATCTTACCGTGGTATTTGTAATGGCGGTCTTTCTAAGTTATTCTTAACAACAAGGACGCGGTTAAATACCAGGGTGGAATATACTCAGAGAATGCACTAGGAATTTAAATGTTCGATATGTAAACATGATTTCATACCTGATCAGTATTAGAATATTTAACTACGGTACCTAGTGGTATAGCCTCACCGTATTGATAATCTTAGAAAAGAAAACGCTTATACTTCGTCAGTATATAAAAATAATGAATTCGGTTTGGCATTGTGATATACAGTAATTGTGTTCTTAACGTGTTAACAATTTTGCTATCTTTAGTTTTAATACAAGTTTAAAGATACATTGTAAAAAACTTGTTTTTTGAACTCTAAAACTTCGCAATATTTTAAGATATTGTTAAATATCGAAGGAAAGTGATTTTATTTGAGACTTTAGAATGAACTTTAAATTATGGATGAAATCTTCAAAATAACATTTCGATGTTCAGTCTATAACTTTGGCCAACCAGGATGAATTCGATAGCTTTACTGGATTCATTCATATAAAAATTCTAACAAACAAAGATACCTGGTATTCCAGGGTTGAAAAAATGCTATACCAAGCCCTATCTTTACTCCTTATCGAAATATTTTAGTTATTGAATACTATATATTAACTGCTGTAAAAGATTAACAGATGTACTGTGATACAACATTTTCTAGACCTACATGTTGTATAAATCAGAAACTCTATTGAAAAAACTTTCAGAAATTAAATATATCGACGTTTCATCAGCATCAAACAATAGTTATTTTGATTCGTGTGTCAACTCTACACATCCTAGTGAAAATGAAATGAAAGATACCACAGAGTTTGCCACACCTGTTTCATATCAGGATGTTTTACTAAAACCAACTAACACCTAAATTGTAAGACATAGAAAACTTGTCCATCATCAACTTTCCTTATTTAGATATATGCAGAAATATTCTATTATCACCCACAAACAGTGTTTATGTCTCCCAGCTTATTCGCTACACAGAATTAAGCATGCTCTTCATACGATCACCTATACAACTGAAGCAGACTACCCACACATAAGTTGATGTTACTGGGACTTCAACAACTTCGTTTAAAGTCAATATTTCGTAAATTCAATGGTCGTTATAATGATCTTATTAGCGCATATAATCATAACCTATTACTTTGTCGTATTTTGGCTAACTTGTTTTATACCAATTGTTAGGCATTTGGTTTTGTACTACATGTAGGATGGCTGCGAATTGCTCTGTCTACCTGATCAATACTTTGAGCTCATGGCGGCTGTGATGGGTCAGCAGAGGATGTTTACTGCTCCTAAACACCTGATTCCGCCGTTGGAATTTCTGGAATTTATGTCCTGTGCACAGAATTGTATTGGTTTGTAATTAAGTTCATTGACTGCATTTTATAGAACGAGTTGTAAACTTCACAGTATCCAAAGCATACGTCGCCTGCGTGGCGCAGTGGTTAGAGCGTCTGCTCTAGAGTCATGGTGTAAGAAGTCGATTCTTACGTCGAGGGTTCGAATCCCACTGTGGGACGTGGAGACCGGTCCTTCGGTTGAGACCGTATAAACCAAGGTCCCTTGTCGCAGTTATCTGTCACTGCTTTATTTGTCCTGAGTTCCGAGTATGACAAAATTTGTAGCTCTCCACCAGCAAGTGGTGGCGTCTCCATAGGAGTGAAAAATTCTCGAAAGGGACGTTAAATAACATACAATCAATCAATCCAAAGCATACTTTCCTTATGATATGTAATTGAAAACTCCGATATGATTCGTTAATCTTTAATCTCATCAATCGATTTAATGCATGTTTTATTATATATATTTCTTCACACAGCGAATGATTTAATTACATAGGCTTAGTAAAATAAGGAATATTGGTATTTGCTTTAAATTTTATAAAGCAATGTAAAACTTGTTTACTTTTCTTTAAAACGAGAGGTGGCTCAAATGCACCTATGTTTGTATAAAAGAAAAAAGTTTTTTTTAAAATCAAATATAACACTTATAAAAACTTGATCTCATAAAGTACTTTTATAGGATTGCAAATGGGGATCAAGTTTAACTTTTCGTTTTGAACAGAAATGATCACAGTCACATGCATTTTTCTTTCTGAAAATTTATAACCATTTTCGTCAGCCAAATTTTGAGTTTTGTTCAGACAGGACAGTATATATCTGTCACTCAGTAAAATGCATTTTCTTTTAATTGTATCAAAGGAAAAAGTCATTAACTTATAAACAATCATGCATATGGTTATTAAGTATCACTATGGTGGCATATTTCTGCCCCCTACATGCAAGATAAATTATGTTAACATGCAACATAATTATTAAGTAATTCAGTTCAACTGTTAATTTTTATGCTAGTACATTTTTGTTTGAAGTTGAATGTCCCTCTCGATCGAGAACTTTTCACTTTTATGAACTAATGGAGACGCCACCATTCGCTGGTGAAGAGCTATACATTTGTCCTATACTCGATACTCATGGCCAGCAGCGGGGGATCTATTTCTTGCCAGCACCTACTGCGACAGGTCACCTCTGTTTAACAGTCTCATCCGAACAACTGGTCAAAACGACCCACAATGGGATTCAAACACGCGACGTAAGGATCAACTTACATCCTGACTCTCAGAGAACACGCTTTTTTTATTTTTAGCTCACCTCGACGAAGTCGAGATGAGCTTATGCTATACCCCCGGCGTTGGTGTCGGCGTCGGCGTTAGCGTCGGCGTCCCAAGTTAAAGTTTTAGGAGCAAGTCCATTCCCAAGTAACTATAAGCCCTACCCGAACCAAACTTGCATGGATGATGCATCTAGGGATGTACACTACCAGACTTGCTTCGGATGCTGGATCTGACCTACATTTTCTAGATGAGTGACCAGGTTAAAGTTTTTGGAGCAGGTCCATTCCCAAGGAACTATAAGCCCTACTCAGACCAAACTTGTATGGATGATGCATCAAGGGATGGACACTACCAAACTTGCTTCTGATGCTGGATCTGACCTACATTTTTTAGATGAGTGACCAGGTTAAAGTTTTTGGAGCAGGTTAAAGTTTTTGGAGCAGGTCCATTCCCAAGGAACTATAAGCCCTACCTGAACCAAACTTGCATGGATGATGCATCTAGGGATGTACACTACCAGACTTGCTTCGGATGCTGGATCTGACCTACATTTTCTAGATGAGTGACCAGGTTAAAGTTTTTGGAGCAGGTTAAAGTTTTTGGAGCAGGTCCATTCCCAAGGAATTATAAGCCCTACCTGGACCAAACTTGCATGGATGATGCATCTAGGGATGTACACTACCAGACTTGCTTCGGATGCTGGATCTGACCTACATTTTCCAGATGAGTGACCAGGTTAAAGTTTTTAGAGCAGGTCCACAGGAACTATAAGCCCTATTTGGACCAAACTCGCATGGATGATGCATCTAGGGATGGACACTACCAGACTTGCTTCGGATGCTGGATCTGACCTACATTCTCATTCCCAAGTAACTATAAGCCCTAGCTAAACCAAACTTGCATGGATGATGCATCTAAGGATGGACACTACCAGACAAGCTTCGGATGCTGGATCTGACCTACATTCTCATTCCCAAGTAATTATAAGCCCTAGCTAAACCAAACTTGCATGGATGATGCATCTAAGGATGGACACTACCAGACAAGCTTCGGATGCTGGATCTGACCTACATTCTCATTCCCAAGTAATTATAAGCCCTAGCTAAACCAAACTTGCATGGATGATGTATCTAGGGATGGACACTACCAGACTTGCTTCGGATGCTGGATTTGACCTACATTTTCATTCCCAAGTAACTATAAGCCCTAGCTAAACCAAACTTGCATGGATGATGTATCTAGGGATGGACACTACCATACTTGCTTCGGATGCTGGATCTGACCTACATTTTCATTCCCAAGTAACTATAAGCCCTAGCTAAACCAAATTTGCATGGATGATGTATCTAGGGATGGACACTACCAGACTTGCTTCGGATGCTGGATCTGACCTACATTGTCATTCCCAAGTAACTATAAGCCCTAGCTAAACCAAACTTGCATGGATAATGCATCTTAGGATGGACACTATCAGACTTGCTTCGGATGCTGGATCTGACCTATATTTTCCATACAAGAGACCAGGTTAAAGTTTTGGGAACAGATCAATCCAAATGAACTTGAAGTCCTTGATATCTGCAGTATTAACAGTTATAAATATTTGTTTACACGATACATGTTTTTCACGCTACACGCATAGAAATGTGTATATGCCATGTAAGGGGTTAAACATAACTTGCAAGAATATTGTTGTTGGGATGAATACTTAATATTAAGAAAATATGATGTGAGATTTGCATTACTTAAACTGATAACATTCGTCGAGGTGAGCTTCGTAATCTTTGATTACCTATGTTTAACTTTTCAAGGGACATGGACATAGTTTCAACTGATTTTTTAAAACCAGTTTTAATGCTTACAATTCCTAATTAAGGCAATTCAAATGATCAGCATAAATTTGAACATTTGTTGATTTACACAGAAGATACAGAACTTAAACATCTTCATAATGTAAACAAGGTTCGTGCCTTGTTTTTGTTTACATATGGAAAATATCATATTTATAACAAAATAAGATTCAGTAAAACACTAGAAACTGTCTAATGGTATTTATAATTAATTTTCTTATAGAAAAAATCTGCTTTTAACGAACTTATATTAGGATTTTTTCCTATGTCAACAAATGCATGACACGGGCCTTGTTTACATAACAAAGGTTTGGAGCTCTTAATCTGTCTTGTATCTCAACTGCAATTCAAATTTTTGATAATTGTTCAATATACCATAGTTAAGTATTTGCAAACATAAAACTTGGAAAAATAAGTTTGAAAATTTTCAGCTGAAACTGTGTCCATAGCCTGGTACCCGAGGCCTTCCGAAGTGCAAGCACTTGCACTTCGGAAGGCCTCGGGTACCAGGCTACTGTGTCCATGTCCCTTTAAGACGCTTTAACCTGATCGCGCCACGGGGCAGCAGCTAGATTGTAATAGTGACTTATGGCACGCCAAATTCACAAAAATGAGCTAATCATAGTTTCACAATCGATAAACTAGGTTTATCGGTTGTGAACTATAGTTTACGGACTGTAAACTATAGTTAACAACGTTAATCTATATTTTACATCTGTAAACCATAGTTAACGCGATAATCTATATTTCACAACCGTAAACTATACTTAACACCGAAAACTATCATTTGCGATTGCAAAACATAGATTATCTGATAAATACAGTTTCACGATTTGTAAACTATGGTTTACAACTCTTAACTATAGTTAACGATCGTAAACTATAGTTTACAGACGTGAATCTATGTTTATCAACAACATCTATTGTTAACGTTTTATTACAGACAGATAAATTTACATTAGCATTCGTAAACTATAGTTAACAACCGTTAAATATAGTTTTACAGATGAAAACTATACTTAACGAATCGTTAACTATAGTTTACGATTTGTAAACTATAGATTACATTACCTTGTTTATCAATTGTGAAACTAGGTTTAGCTCATTTTTGTGAATTTGGCGTGCCATAGTGACTGATCGAATTCTTCATTGTGGTACATTGCCTGTTTGCCGTACGTAGTGGCTAGAACGTTAAGCTCTAGAGTCGCGAAGCAAGGAGTCGATCCTTGCGTCGCGGGTTCTAATCCTACAGGACGTAGAGACTGGGGCCCGATTTACAAAAGAACTTACGACTGAGGCCAAAATTTTAATTTGTTTATAACTTTCTAATTTACATTAAACTGGAAATGGGTTTAATCTTTTGAAAAGGAATGTATTAAAATATTTTTATGCTGGCCATTTTAAACAGAATAATTAATTTTGCCAAATTTTATGAATAATGCACGTTTTTGGTCAAAGTCGTATGTTCTTTTGAAAAACAGACCCAAGGTCCTTCGGATTTTACGGTAAAAACCTAGCTCCAGTGTCGCAGTTGGTACAGTTAACTGGCGAAAAGATCACTCACTGGCTAATGGCACTGGCTGCCTAATAGAGAGACCTGCTTGGGTCCTGTGTCCCTTTTCACTAAACATCTTACGATTAAGTAAAAAATTTGCCAACTCTGTAATTTTTTTTTCAATAAATGTACTTAATTTTTTCTTGAATATTTTTTTAAAGATATATTCTACCAAATATTAGATTTTCTTTCGTCCTACTACAGTTTAGATACTTGTTAAGGGTTCGGAAAATTTCTGTCTTAATCGTAAGATTTTTTGTGAAAAGGACCACTGGTTTATAAATATATATCTACCTTATTGATATATTTTTTTGAATAAAGTAAAGAAATGCAAGCTCCGTAATGGCGTGTGCTCAACTCGCTTGTTTACATGATAGACTATTTTGCAGTGTTTCAGCGACAAGTGGTGGCTTCTCCGTAAGGGTGAAAAAAATTTCAAAGGAACGTTAAAGAATAATACACTTTTACTAAGCAAAAAAATAAATTATTCAGCATGTTCTTTCACACAAAGGTGTGATCCTTTCCCAGAATTTAAAATAGGTACATGTTTAATTTTTGCCCGCGTCCTTTGTTTGCACCAGTTTTCCAGGTACTCGGCTCTGCAAGTTTAAAGCAATATGAGTTGCATTTTTGATAATTTTATTTTGATGTTAAAATGTGCTATTAAAATAAATCTGTATCTAATTAAAACTTTTATTTTCAAATTAATATATATACAGTACTAAATTGTTTCAGAAAAAACATCTGTAGGATCAAATACATTTTTTAAGAAACCAATATTGTACAAGACAATAATATTATTCTGCTTCAATCAAAGCTGAAAAATAACTTTTTTATCGCAAAAATGACGAATAGAAATATAAACGTTCCTTTCTCCTTATATTGAAATGGTTGTTTATAACTTTGCAACAAAAATTTCTGACTTCAAAGTTGCAGCTCATATTGCTTTCATAAGACCAATTGCATTATAGCATACGACTGTTACCGTACTTTTATCAATTTTAAAGAGATATTCTGAAATATTACAGGAGTTGATACCCTAGTGCTTAGCAAACTATTATCCTTTACAACTGAATAATTGATAATTTTATGAGAAAATAATCAAATGATGTAATATTAGATGGTAATTCCTAAGCACATGACAAACTATCTGTATAGAGTAACTAGGCATTTTAATAATTTAGAGGTGTCGGATTTCAAAGGTATTCGATTGTCCTTTGAATTTGAATCATAACTGTTTTTCGAGTGATCATTAAAGCAAAATCACCGAGAATCATCTTAAACAAGGATTGAAAGAAAACATCAAAGTAATCAAACAACCAAAAGAAGAGATTAGAAAACACTGATCGAGGCAACTATTTCATATCCCGTC